>NC_142957.1:3355510-3373010 GCF_046866305.1 Octopus bimaculoides | reverse complement strand
TTTGTTGTTATGACTATTACTATTATGTGTCGTGTTATTAATCAAATGAATCAAGTCATAACCTTATCCAACTATTGTTTTCATAATCGGTCATAATGTCTTATGTTTAAGATGATTCCCATGCTTTCCCTGATGAGAAGGTTACAATTTTAATATCAAAGATCCCTATGGATCACACAGGTTGTAATCCTTTGAAACATATGTTGGAATAAAGTATGCAATTATAACATGCGTTTTCTCCATTCCTTAAATTCTTATATATATTATATATATATATATATATCTCATTTATTAATGAGGGTAGAAATTGATATTAATCAATTAAAACCAGTGGTCTAGCATATTAAAAAAATCCGAAGATTAAAATTACATTACATACAAAAATAAGAGGAATGACCAGCAAATGTGGATTCCTAAATGCTAGAAATAGATACCGAATCATCTAACCATGATTCGACATCTATTTCTAGCGTTTAGGAATCCAAATTTGCTGGTCATTCCTCTTATTTTTGTATGTAATATATATATATATATATATATATATATATATATATATATATATATATATATATATATATATATATATATATATATACATATATATATATATATATATATATATATATACATATATATATATATATATATATATATATATATATATATATATATATATATATATATATATATATATATATACTTATGTGTATTTCTTCTATCTTAATGAATAAAAATTCTTCTGATAGAATAAATGGGTTAATAGAAACCAATGTAGCAAAGAACACAAAATAACTGTGGTTTAGTTCCTGTTTTTAAGGCAGGAACTCCTTGAAATTTTGGGTATTTGAGTATATTTAAGAATTTAAGGATTGGAGGAAACGCATGTTATAATTGCATACTTTATTCCTACATATGTTTCAAAGGATTACAACCTGTGTGATCCATAGGGATCTTTGATATTAAGATTGTAACCTCATCAGGGAAAGCATGGGAATCATCTTAAACGTAAGACATTATGACCGATTATGAAAACAATAGATGGATAAGGTTATGACTTGATTCATTTGAATAAAACCGTTAGAGATTTGGACGCTGTCGGATAGTGGGTTGGACAACACATACCAATCAATGTGTGAGAGCGTACATGCATACATAAATACACATACACAAACACACATATATATATATACGTATGCATATCAATATATGAATATGTATATATATATATATATAAATGTATATATGTATATATATATATATATATATATATATATATATATATATATATATATATATATATATATATATATATATATATATGTATGTATATCTATCTATCTATCTATCTATCTATCTATCTATCTATCTATCTATCACAATATATGAAACCTATATCTTCAAAGTATGTTATCCATGGGAGAGGCAAAGACATATACAAGACTTCATGCATCGCATCCAATTTTCGGGATACAGCCAGAAATATAGAATCCGAGTATACAGAGGAGCTAGCTAGAAATCTGAGGAGATTGTTGTCAAAGATACAGATGGAACACAACCTAGATACCGTAACAAACAGTGGAATAGACTACAAAGAGTTAGTGCCAAATCAAACAGAAAGAGCACGTGGTACAATACCAACAAGTTCCAGTGAGTAATCTTTATAGACGCCACACCACACGGAAAACTAGCCCGCAGATTTAGAAAAATCCTCAAAAGTACTAAGTTGAGGATAAATGTTATAGAAAACCCAGGGAGATCCATTAGCTCGATAATATACAAAACATACCCCTTCAGAAGGACAAAGTGTGTAGAAGAGAATTGCATTGTGTGCAAATATAGTCCTGGTACCAACTGTAAAGCCAGAAATATAGTCTACAAAATAAGCTGTATGGATGGTCATTGTAAAAACAGAAACACGACATACATAGGTGAAACGGCAAGAAGTTTGGCTGAGCGTGTAAACGGACATTGGGGGGGGGGGGCTATAATAATCAAAAACAAACCTCGGTGCTCTACCAGCCTGCCAAAGAACGACATGGTGGTGTACTGGACCGAATTAGCATAGAAATCCTGTCTAGGCACCCCGGTGACGCATCGTTGCGACAAATACAGGAGTCGGTCCTCATAACTGAAACGCGACCAATTTTGAACACCAAATACACGTAGATGAGGGCCTTAAAAATGCCCATGGTTGCATGTGTTGTTCACACATATGATGTGGAATGTGAACGTAAATAAATAAATTTTAAAAAATAATAAAAATAAAAATAAGATAAAAAATTATATATATATATATATATATATATATATATATATATATATATAACAGAAAGGAAACCAAAAACCAAGTCCAAGATCTCTGATCTGATATAAACGAAATTGTTACAAACACACATATGGACGCACATACTTACATATAAGCACGAACACATAAGTGCGTGCACACATATGAGCGTGCACACATACGAGCTTGCACACACTCACATGCTCATACCGAACAGTTTCAAAACAACGCCAAAACAACGCCAGATCATACATTCAAAATAAATGGAGAGACAAGTTACTGAAGAGATTGCAAGAGTGCAATGAAATAATTTAACAAAAAAATATATAACTTAATAATAAAGGACTGAACCAGTGCGTGTGTTTATTACCGGCATAATGCCTCTCCCAAGGTTTAATTGTATCTACCTATCTATCTATCTATCTATCTATCTATATATATATATATATATATATATATATATATATATATATATATATATATATATATACATATATATATGAATATGCATATGTATCTGTATGATGGTTGTCTAACCCTTATGCAAAGTTTCACCACCTCCTGTACCTACACCCTAGAACCATCATGGCATCTTACGTGGTTTTTAAAAGCAGACATTGTTCTGAAAAGTAAACCTACATAGATTGCATATCCGATTTAGACCACCAAGAACTGCTGATAAGTCGTGATCTTTGAGGATCCTAAACTGTCTTTTGAGACCACCGTTCGATTTGCAAACTTTCTGGCATACACTGTATTGAAAGGTGTGCACAGACGTATAGGCAGAATAGTCAGTGGAGGTTCGCTTTCCATGGGTTTGCAAATGAGATTTGCACCCAGCAAAAGAAAAGCATGGTCTGTCACAAACTGTGCACACAAAAAGGTCATTGCCATTCACTTCGATTGTAACATTCTTCTTTAAATACACACACACACACGCGCACACACACACGCACACACATACATACACACACACACACATATATATATATATATATATATATATATATATATATATATATATATATATATATATATATATATATATATATAGATAGATAGATAGATAGATAGATAGATATTTTCATTTAGTAACGGAACAGAATTTATAAATATATATATTTATATATGCTTTATACACACACACACACACACACACATATATATATGTCTATATATAAATAAGAACGTATATATTTATTTATGTGTTTGAATATGTAGAAGTTGTGTCTTTCTCTTTAGTACATGTGTGTGTTTATCTGTGTGGATATGTATAGATGAATGGTCATGGAAAATTATACGTATATATGCATAATTACACACACACTCACAAACACACACACATCGTTTTTATTCCTTTACTTGTAACAGTCATTCGGCTGCGATCATGCTGGATTACCGTAGCTCGAACCTGCACCTATATTTTTATCATATCATTTGCCGAACCGCTAAGTTACGGGGAGGTAATCACAGGAACACCTACCTTTTTTCAAAAGATGATGAGTATAGGCACAAAGGCACACACACATAGACAGTAGCATATATATATATATATATATATATATATATATATATATATATATATATATACAACGGGCTTTTTTCAGTTTCCTTTTAGCAAATCCACTCCCAAGGCTTTGGTCGGCCCGGGGCTATAATAAAAACCACTTGCCTGAGGTGCTACGCAGTGCAGCTGAACCCGGAACTATGTGATTGGGAAGCAAGCTTCTTACAACGCAACCGAACCTGGACGATCATCTCCGGGGCAGCTTGGATTATCATCTCCAATCTCTGCCCAAGCCAGTCCTCAGTTGGTATTCTTGTTACTTGCAGGATTGATATAATTTCCTCAAGCCTAGTGTTATTACTGCCACCAGCCAGGCCACAACCACCTCCGGTGGGATTTCCTCAAGCGTTTTATTGCTTCTTTTTCGAACGCAAATCCCACCCAAACTTTTCTGTCTCTTTATGAACTTTGTTTCGCTCTATATTTTGACGTAAACATTTTTCGATTGTGTCCTTGAATGTCATCTCTATTCATTTTTTTGGACGCTGATAATGTTCTATAGATAATCGATTGCCTCCTCGTGCTGTCCATAACTTCTTCTGTGACGGTGGGGTCAATCTTAAGTTCGAACCCTCCTTCTGGATTATATCCTTATATTGGTCGAGCTTTTCTCGACTGACCTGCACTCCTTCGCGGCTGACTTCGGCCTTGGAAGCAAAACTGCCACCCTTGGCCACGGATGTCTTGCTGCCTCCGATATTGTTAATTCGGGCCTGTTCAGGTGACTGCTCAGGGGTACGAGCCGGTAGGTCGATGCTTCTGTCGTCGGCAACGCTGCAGCACCAACGACTGCAGAACGCCGCCCGGAGCCCCGCGGCCACCTCCCCCTGCGTACGGCCGTCGCCCCGCCGCCTTCCGACTGTGCTTTCCGCCTCTCCGCCGCACTGCCGTGCGCCGCCTGCATTTTTGCCGAGAGCTCCAGTTCACATTGGAACTCTTTAGCTTCCATGCTGCACGGCTCTTGCTTAGCGAAATCAAAAACAATCCAGCCCAAAACGGGGGAAACGGAAAATGGACACAAGCCTGCTACCACTGCTGCGCCTGGAAAGACGGAAAAAGCAAATTGATAACAACAGACAATCCCTAAAGGGAAAACCTACAGCAAGCAATATAAAACAAGTACTATACTCAGCAGTAGCAATAACACCAAAGCCAACACAAAAAAAGAATGGATTTCGTCTGCCAGGAACGCGGTTGAAGTTGACCTATAACCTCCATGAGATGCACGTGCATTTAGACTTTCATGACTCTTGTTTGCGACTACTACCCACGGCATTGAACGCAGCTACGTTTTGGCCTCTCGTTTCAGGGAAAGGTGAAATTTTACCTGCAATATGGATCTCAGCCATAAACCAACATATCTTGGAATATTTACACTTACAAAGCAGCGAGATGGCAGAAACGTTAGCACGCCGGGCGAAATGCTTACCCGTACTTCGTCTGTCTTTATATTCTGAGTTCATATTCTGCCGAGGTCGACTTTGCCTTTCATCCTTTCGAGGATCCATAAATTAAGTAACAGTTGCGCACTGGGCTCGATCTAATCGATAGGTTCCCTCCCCCAAAATTTCGGGCCTTGTGCCTAGAGTAGAAAAGGAATATATTTACTTCCATCTAATCCGCTAAATATTTCCATCATTTAGGTTTTCAAGAAAATTTTGTGGAATGTTGAAAATAAGTACTGCTTCTTTAAGCGATATTTGAAATGAAACTGAAGTATTACAGTATTTCATTTCAAAACACAAAGAGGTAATAATAAACCAGATTTAATCCTTTATTGAGAAAATTGAAAGATTACAGTAGTAAAAGTAAATTAAATGTAACAAGGAAAATTTTCAGTTTTTCTGTTCCAAGAAATAGTCAGGCACGGAAACTTGTTTAAATTACATTATTGTGGATTATAGTCTCTCGGTTGCACAATATTGTATTAAAAGGTACAAATAACGGTTCTTTACAAGAAACATATTTAAGGTTATATACAGTGAAAATATGATTTTATGACGAAACATATAACCAAAGACGATTCCTGGAGGCATTCCTTATTTCTTGGAGATATTCTTTATATCGATTCTCACTTAGAAGTTGGTTTCTGCTCTTCTATCTCATTACCAGAACTTCTACCTGACAACATAAATGAGAAAACGATATAAAATATAGATATACATACGTGTACAGATATACAAATATAATATAACATTCCAATATTACAAGTTATAATCGAAAGATGAAATATCAAATACTTAGGATAATGTTTATATTTAATTCCTTTTCCCCCAGAATAAAGTTCCATACACCTGTACTCCTTAGATGACCTCGGCTTCTTAAATTCATGCTCTTCCTTAATGGGGTTGGAGTTATTGCAAATTAGTGGTCCCTGAGGCATAGAGCCGACCAGGTCAACCAGGGCTTGATTTTTGCTGGCAACACGATGCCAATCCCTACATTCCGGTCCCATTTCAGGCTCTCTGCATCCGGGTCCCATGCTAGCAATTTTGCATCCTTGTCGCACGCTAAAATGTCTGAATCCCGGATCTGCGCCAACTCCTCTGCATCCTGGGCCCAGGTTAGCGTCTCTGCATCCTGCTCCTATGCCAACCTTTTTTCATCCTGGTCCCATGTCAAACTCTCTTCATCCTGATTCCATGCCAAACTCTGCAACCTGATTACATACCAACTTCTCTGCATCCTGGTCCCATGCCAACCATTCAGCATCCTGATCCCATGCCAACCTCTCTGCATCCTGATCTTATGCCAAACTATCTGCATCCTGCTGCATGCCAACCTCTCTGCATCCTGATTACATACCAACTTCTCTGTATGCTGGTCCCATGCCAACCTCTCTGCATCCTGCTGCCATGCCAACCTCACTGCATCCTGATGGCATGCCAACCTCCCTGCATCATGGATCCATGCCAACCTCTCTGCATCCTGATCCCATGCCAACCTCTCTTGATCTTGACCCCATGCCAAACTCTGCATTCTGCTTCCATGCCAATTTCTCTGCATCTTCATCCCATGCCAAACTCTCTGCATCCTGATCCCATGCCAACCTCTCTGCATCTCGCTCCCATGCCTACTTCTCTGCATCTTGACCCCATGTCAACGTCTCTGCATCCTGATCCCATGCTAACCTCTCTGCATCTTGACCCCATGCCAACCTCTCTGCATCCTGATCCCATGCTAACCTCTCTGCATCCTGGTTCCATGTCAAACTCTCTGCATCCTGATCCCATGCTAACCTCTCTGCTTCTCGGTCCCATGCCTACTTCTCTGCATCTTGACCCCATGTCAACCTCTCTGCATCCTGGTTCTATGCCAAACTCTCTGCATCCTGATTACGGGTCGCAAACACCGATAATTCCTAAAGCCGAGTTGAAGTATAAGTAATTCTCAAAACCGGTTAAAAAACGGTTTTCACGGATTTAACGAAGAAGTTTGTTGTATATTGTATCTTGTTTATATACATACACAGAGAAAGAGAGAATGTAACAGGTTGACTGAAATGCAAAATACGTTGATGGTGCCTTTATCTGTATGTATGTACAAACAATAACAAAAAATAATGGTATTATATTTATTTAATCAGGAATGCAACGTTTTTCCAAGTCGTTTTATTTCTGAGAATCAATGAAGTTTCTTGACTTGCTTGATGATTCACTTTCCTTCGAGAATATTCTTTTAAAAAACACAATGCATTCAGTGTTTTACCTGACAAACTTGTCCTAATTTTGTGCTGAAAAGTCCAGTAATTGAAAAAGCTCTTTCCGACTGGTCACTAGTTGCTTTAGTTGTAAGCAATGCTCTATAAAGTTTTTCGAGCTTTTCACTTCTGTTCGAAGTTGCTTCAAAATATTCGAATTCTTTAGAGATTTCAAATCCATCTGTTACTATCTTGGGCTCTTCATTCGTTTTCTTCATTGCGCTTCTGTATTCACGCATGAGTTCATTACCTTCGTAAGTAGATGGGACACCAGTAACACTTGTTTTAGATTCCCTCCTATTTCATTTTCTTTGCATAATTCTGTTGTGTTCTTGGCGTCATGTTCAGGAAATAATCTCCTATATGTTTGTTCAGCATACTTCCTTAAATGTTGTTTCGTTAAAAAAATGAAAGGTCCAGATATTGATTCACCTTTAAACTTCCTTGGGTTATGTAAATACCTCAAGAGAGTCAAGGTTTCGACATTTCTTCTCTTATGATATCTATGCATAAGTCTTTCACGAAGACTCAAAACCAAAGGGTTGCCGACGATATTAAGTTTATTCAATAAAAATTCTATAGAATAATCTGCTTTCAGTAAATCTGTATCATCAGCGCAAATAGCCTTCAAAATAATTTCTACTGGATGCAGAATTTCATATAGTAAATCGAGAGATTTCCATTCTTCATCAGCTACGGCAGCTGTGGAAAGTACTGTTCGTAGAGCATTTGGAATGCAGCTTTTCAATTTCAAAGATCTCTCAATCATATGGAATGTGTTATTCCATCTAATTCTGCAATCCAGTATAAGTTTATATTCTCTGTTATCAAAGTTCGCTCGTACAAAATCTGGCAAAATTTCATTTTTGTAGGAGATTTACGGAAAAGTTTTGAAATTGTTCTTACTTTATTTAAAACTTTGTTAAATTCAACCATTTTCTGAGCCAAATCTGTTTGAAAAAGTATGTCTTGTTGGTTTATGTCAGCTTCATCATCACTATGGTCTGTTATAGCAATCTCTTCACTTTTTTTATCAGTCTAAATCAGTTGAGACAATAGTTTCAATATTCTTTTGATAGAGAATGTCGATCACAGACAGATGTATGCAATGTGTGAGACATTGTTGGTGATCAAGTCATGTTTCTTTTCCGAATTTCACCATCATAGAAGCACCATCCGTCGTACAGCCAACAACGTTTATATTCAAATCCAATCCAAATTCACGAAGGCGTCCTCTCACAAATTGCTCTGTTCTCCTGCTATTAAGGGAGCCATGGATCTCAATAACACCCAACGACCAATGATTGTCTTTCTCATGAACATTTATGTTCATATATCGTTCATTTTGAATTGATGTGTATTCATCCAATGTCAATGAGTAGCGAATCCCCAGCGCTACTTCTTTTCCGAAATAATGAATAAGTTCTTCTTTCTTGGTTATGTAATAATTCATCACCATATTCCTGACTCCGTTTGCAGTTGTTGGTTGTAATTTATCATATTTGCCTTTCTGACTATGAAGATTTCTTTGTATAAAATCGCTTTTGGCAATTGAATTGAAAGAGAATCCATCCATAGCAGCTAACTGTGAAACTTCTTCCATTGATTTCTTTGTTAAAATGTGTTCCATTGTTCTTGTCATCTTCACAGAAGGCTGGTTTTCATCTTGATTTATGTCAATTTGATGAATTTTCTTCAAGTGCAAGATCAGAGATGGAGTAGATCTTCCAGAAGACTTCAGTGTCATATCACACATATTGCATTGAGCTTCCTCTTTGTTTTCCCAATCGAAAAAAAAACCAAACAGTTGATTTTCCTTTTATCATGCTAGGGCTAATGAAAATAATTAAGAAAAAATTTAGCTAGTGTTACTTCTTTGAAATGAATCTGGAATTGGTTATTACATATGCTCAACGGGAACGATCACCTGACTGAAGACTAACAGAATCCCCTTGACTTGCTATGAATAAACTCTGTTACCTCCAAATTCAAAGAGTCAGCCGGGGGTTAGCGAAGGAAATGGCAAGGTGCTGATCTAAGGTTCAAGGGGAGAGAAGGGGAGAATTGATATGTTACGATATGTTTCAATGAAACAGGCTGCACTCGCAACTAAAGACGACCGACAACAGTTCCATTAGCTCAATTTCAACGATATTTATTCAAAAGAAAAAAATGGAGAAGTATTTTGCGAAAACAAAACATAGAAACAGTGAGCATTAAAATCTGTATTGGCAAATACGTTTCGGTTTTACTGGTCATAATATAAAACCGGTTTCGAGCCCTAATCTTGATCCCATGCCGACCTCTCTGCATCCTGGTCCCATGCCAACCTCTCTGCATCTCGGCCCCATGCCTACTTCACTGCATCTTGACTCCATGTCAACGTCTCTGCATCCTGGTCCCATGCCAACCTCTCTGCATCCTGGTCCCATGACAAACTCTCTGCATCCTGGTCCCATGCCAACCTCTCTGCATCCTGTCCCATGCCAACTTCTCTGCATCCTGGTCCCATGCCAAACTCTCTGCATCCTGATCCCATGCCATACTTTCTGCATCCTGGTTTCATGACAAACTCTCTGCATCGTGATCCCATGCCAACCTCTGCATCCTTATCCCATGCCAACCTCTCTGCATCGTGATCCCATGCCAACCTCTCTGCATCTTGGTACCATCCCAACCTTTCTGCATCCTGGTCCCATGCCAAACTCTCTGCATTCTGATCCCGTGACAACCTTTCTGCAACCTGTTTCCATGCCAACCTTTCTGAATTCTGGTCCCATGCCAACTTCTCTGCAACTTGGTCCCATGCCAGCCTCTCTGGATTCAAACTTTCTGCGCTCCGGTTCCATTGCAGCCTCTCTGCATCCTGATCCCATGTCAACCTCTCTGTATCCTGACCCCATACCAACTTCTCTGCATCCTGGCCCCAAGCCAACCTCTCTTCATCCTGGTCCCATGCCAATATTTCTGCATCCTGGTCCCATCCTAACCTTTCTGCATCCTGGTATCATGCCAAACTCTCTGCATCCTGGTGCCATGCCAACATCTCTGTATCCTTCTCCCATGTCAGCCTCTCTACTCATTTGTAAATTTTCTTCTTGGTATGCAAAAATACCGGACGTAACAGCTTATGATTTTACAAGCCATGCGCATATAAGTCATTGGACTGATTACTGTCCCGGCTTCGAACCAGGCGGGTATGTGGTGATGATAAGGCCGTGAAATGGCAAAACATCGATTTCTATCCGACCTAAATGCTATTGAGGGTGAGTTATCTCGCCTGTCCACGGCTCTAAGGTATTTTAACACCGGTGAGTTGAGAGCTATATACTCCGCTATTTACTGCTACACTTTTTACAGAAAGTTTAGTCAGGCATCAACCAAACCATATTGATTCCAGTATCTTCCATACTTGTTAGGTTTTATTGGAGAAATACAAAGCTGATTACAATTTTGATAATAATCAGCTTTGGATTTCAAAAGTGATTGTAATTACTTACACCATTTGTACCAAATATATTCAAGTATTATCATCTTTCCATTCAAGTATTTCCTCCAAATTTGTTACTTCATATCTTTCAGAAAAGTAGGTATTTTTTTAGTAAATTTCTCTTCAGATAACTTTCAGATGATGTAAATTATATTGGAATTTAGTTTTCATCCTAAATTCACGTTTTAATGATGTAAAATACAATTAAGTTAGAAAAATCACTTTTGAGGCCTATTCCACCTTTTTTCTTCATAAAATGCATTTTTTCATAGATATTGGCAGTTTTTGAAATAAAGCAGATCATCAGATTTGAATTTGTTGATATGGCTATATGGCATCCTAGGATTCCTGCTATTTCTAGCATAGTAAATGACCATATAGAGGATGGGCTCCCTGTGTGTTTGTTTAAAAAGAGAGTTATAATTCAAGTCAACATAACACCCGATTTCTTCATGAAATCTAACACTGTCTTTGAATGTTTTGTATTATTCCGAATTTGTTTACCGAGCGGGTAAATACGATGAAATTAATAAAAGATAGAAAGGAAAATTAGACGTAAAACTTACCAGAAAGATTACACAAATTGGGAATCAAATGTGTGAACATAATTTTGCGACTGCAATTAGCATTAATAGCAGAGACAGAGTCACTAATTTCACCATTGTATTGTTCTATGCTTTTTCTGAATTATCAAACTATAAACTAATTCTGCTTAAACACTCAAAGTAGATTATCCTCCCTCCTTTTCGTTTCTCGTGTCATCATAACAGTGGTCAATTCCAAATCCTACACTAAAACATCTGTCCAGTTAATATTCAAGAATTCTTTCCTGACCCATGTTTTTCGTGCAAACATCAACCACATCGAGCTTACCAACCTGTCTCTTTGTATTTGAACAGTTTATAAAAAATAATAGAAATTGAAATGCTTACCTGAAACAAACGTGAATTATTACTGTAAGAACAAGACAGACAAATGATATTCCACAGCCAATGTTAGACATAACAGATAAAGATTTAACATTTTTTATATCGTCTTCATTTGCGTAGACATCCTAGAATAGAAACAAACAATGTGTATAATGTTGGTGTAGGAGATGAGAACGACTGCATGCTGTATTATTAATGTTCCTTACAACGCTGACAATAATAGAGACATTAACAGTGACCTGACTGTATAATCTCCGTCCTGGTGATATCAGTAGAACTCATATGGACTTAACTAACATGTTTAGTAGGTCAGCTTTTCCTTCAGGTTGAAATATTTACCATAGACAGGGGAATGGTTTATTGCTGTAGGTAGCAGAGGTATTAACTGACAGGTATTGGATAGATGTATATTCTATGTATATTGCTGACATGAAAGTCTAGGGCGAAGAAATCCGATGAACTAGAGGAAAGATTTTGTAATAGAATCATGAAGGGACCAAAGTTTAATGTCTGAGCAACAAACACACCTCAACATAAATGAAGATATTTAAATCAAGAAAGATGATTCTGACCATCTCTATGCCATTCACATAAACGCTGGAGGAATCACCATGCAATGGAATTAAAAATGGTGGCTTCGTACATCTGAAAGGCATCATCCTGAGTATAAACTATAAACAACAGCAATGGCAACAAAAACAACAGTGACGTTTTACAATATATCAACCTTATATATTTACCAAGATACCCCCCAACACAAAGTCTTGTGTGTATGTTATTATACAACTCTTTTAAAATTATTGATGCTTTGACATAACTGCCAAATTACAAGTAATTAACAACTTGTCATAATGTTACTAACCATTAATAAAGCAAAACTTATAAGATGGTCACAGGAAAAGACTGCTTTCTTTCCAGGTACATAATCGGATATCTTACAGCCTTTTGTTGACCAACGAGGATCCTCTCCTGGAGATTCATCCCAGTAAACCCATTCTGGGTTGGCGGCATTCTGAAACAAATTAAATTCTATTAATTTAATCAAATTCTATTAATTTAATCAAATTACTTTGTAATTAGAATGCATGTAATTATGATATGTCTCTTACGACTTACAAAAACATCGAAGGTCATTAATGTTTGGTTGGTATTGACATTGTGAACTCCATATCAGATGCTGTGACATAGTTTAACTGACCATTCCATCTTGTTTATAAATCTGTCTTTTCTCATAATTTACATTGCATCGTCATAACAATGGAAGAAAAAGATGTTGGATGGAGTGGTTCAGGAAATATTTAATGAAATATAAAATGATGTAGTGGTCACGGCTGGGATGTGTTTCATCATAGGTCTGCTGGGTTAGTGAGGCATGAATATAAACAGTAACAATAATAAATACACTTCTATTACCTGGTGTATTAAATTGAATGATATTTTAACTGGTTCATCAAGGTTGCTTATTGGAATGTTAGGAACATTGGCAGCCAGAACATAGCTGTTAATCTTAGTATTTCCTTTGGAGTTTTGTGTTACCTGTAAAGAGAAGTTATTAAGTAAATTAATTTATTCAATGGAATACATTGTTAAAGCATGAAATGACCAAACGTTAGTATTGTTGTATTTGGACAATTTTTAGGGAAGGGGGCTAGTTGATTAGATCGATCCAAGTACATAACTGGTACTTAATTTATCAACTCCGAAAGGATGAAATGTAAAGGGGAACTTGGCATAATTTGAACTCAGAACGTATAGACGAAATACCTCTAAGCGTTTCGCCCAGCGTGCTAACAATTCTGCCAGCTTGTTGTCTTTATAATACATTATATTATACAATAAATATTCCATGGGAGTCCACACATGGTGGTTGTACTTGTTTTAAGGAAAGGATAGTTCGGGTTACATCGAAACTGTTTACATAAAAGCTGATGGTACTTAACAAGTTCCTTTGGTAGACAAGTCAGGTGTATAGACTCACTTATTAGCACCTTGTATAGACAAATATCTAACACAGACTCTGGTTGACAGATAATAGGTCAAGAGAAATTTAGCGGTTGAAATTATTCTCTAGTCCTAATTGTGAGTATAGATGTGTATATATATATGTATGCATGTATGTATGTAGGTGCATGCGTCTGACTGTCTTTATGTATGTAGTGTGTGCATATAGCCTAGTGGTCAGGGTGTTATAGCATAGAATTAAAAGTACAAATTTTTCAATCTTTACATATACATTATCTATCTATCTATCTATATATATATATATATATATATATATATATATATATATATATAAGGTCACAATACATGTATTGAAGCGCTACGTATAGTTGAGATAACTTAAACATGTTCTTCGGGCGCAAACCTCATATCATAACGAACTAAAGAAATTGAATATATATATATATATGTATATATATATATATATATATATATATATATATATATATATATATATATATATATATATATATATATATATATATATATATATATATATATTGGGATAAAAATCCAAATTTACAGGTAAAAACTCAATTAAATTCAATTTATTGAAAATTGAAATTAAATTAAGCTTGAAATACAATTTAAATGAAGTTTTAGGTTAAACTAAAATTATAAACTAACAAAAATTAATTTACATAAATTGATATATAAAAGTAATTATATCACCATTAAATAAAGGAAAAAAAAACATTTAACAACATTATTGAAAAGAAATACAAAATTTATCTAATCAAAACTTTAGTTTAATTAAAATTATAAATGTTGAATTAACTTTAATTAGAATATAAACTAATAATCAAAGAAAGTAAATAAAAAAACTACTTATCCCATAAAACAAAAAGATATATTAAACAGTATTAATGGAAAAAAATTCAAACCTAATCTAATTGAAGTCTTGGTTTAGGCTAAGATGATAAACTTAATACTATTAACTTAGTGTTAAAAAAGGTATCGACTAAAATGATCATTAAAAATCAATTGAATTAATATGAAAATACATATTTTTTTAAACAATGATATAAAATCATTTAACAAAGATAGAATCAATACTTATCTCAACGTTGCTAAATATATATAATGACTCACCCTAGACACAACAAAATTTACTTCGACACACGAATTCACATAAAGAATCTGACAAACCAAATAGAAAACGAAATATATGTATGGTGTTCGACCTAAATCTGACAATTTCCATAGAATGGAGAGAAAACAACAATATCCCTTCCAAATATTAAAGTATTCTCAAAAATCAAAACAGTGTCAACAGGTTTATGACTGGAAGGTAATAGTTTACTGGACGTATCTGTCCTCAGCTGCCACCACGGTCGTGAGACATCATCGGAACCTGACAAATGCGTTTCTCACCGGGTACCTGGTTTTTTAACACTTCTCTGATCTTAGCAACCAGCTCAGCCTTGCTCCTGCAGGCAGGCAGGCTGATGTCTTTCTCAACCTGACCCTCACATAATAATCCATGGGATTGCAATAGGGGGAATTAGGAGGTCAGCAACTGGGGTTGCTGAAGTTGTAAAAATTCTTTAACAATATCATCTGACTCTTTTCAGGAATTGTAATGGGCCGTATCCTGCTGCCACACCTACGGCCTTACAGCAGCAACCCCTCCCGCTAAGTAGGCTTTTTGAATTCAGCTTAAATCTCTTTTCATAGGTGAAACAACGATATAGGACCAAGAACACGTGTCTCACAACAGGGGAGGATGCAGGGCTACACCGCTCTAAATGTGTTTGGATGACAGTACAATATAGACAATGGTAACGAGATGACAGGTTACAACGTCAAGGTACAGGAAGGAAAGTATACGAGGTTATACAGAAAATGGAACAAAGGAAAAGAATGTGAAGGTAAAGAGTGTGTAAAGAGAATGACAGAGGGTAAAGACGAGGCAAAAGGTGAATTGTGGGAGTGATGAACAAAGATAAAGGTGTGGCTCACAGTGAAGATGATTATGGAACAGAGGGGTTGATGAGAGAGAGAGAGAGAGAAAGAAGTGGTTCAAGAAGGAGGAAGTGATAGTGGTGGCGCAAGAGTCATGGTGAGTGGATTTGGTGGACGGAAACTGAACAATAACAGTTCTACACACACACACACACACACACACATACATACATACATACATACATACATACATACATACATATATATATATATATATATATATATATATATATATATATATATATATATATGTGTGTGTGTGTGTGTGTGTATGTATGTATTCATATGGGAAATAATAAGAAAAACTCAACCTTATAGAAATAGTAGATATGTATGTGAATTATGTTCTATGGAAATATATGAAATTTCTAATCTTAGAAATAATCCTAACCTAATCAATAATAGATTAGACCTTAGAGTATCATGTGTACACTGCTCTACTCGCACTTTTAAATTTTTTTTTAAAGTACTTAAAATTGTCAAAATATAGTATTTCAACTTCTACCATGTTCATCTTGGGTTACTAATTAGCACATATTTTAAATTGGAAATTGAACCTTTATAACACATATTTCTGATCTCTCACCTTAACATACAATCTTCTTGTGATAACTAAGATTTCAACTTTATTCCATGAAAGGTATTTTTTCAC
Source organism: Octopus bimaculoides (assembly GCF_046866305.1). Taxonomy (NCBI): domain Eukaryota; kingdom Metazoa; phylum Mollusca; class Cephalopoda; order Octopoda; family Octopodidae; genus Octopus; species Octopus bimaculoides. The sequence goes on along the minus strand of NC_142957.1, from coordinate 3,356,422 downwards.
ACTACTTCTGCTACTGCTGTTAGTTCTTAATATGTATCTTAACCCTATGTAGCTTATTAGAATAGGAAGTTTTATAAGTTCTTAATGTCTTTCATTAGTTCCCAAAATGTAAATTTATTTTATTTTATTTGATGCTTGACTCTAAAAAGATCCTTATTATTATTACATTATTTCAGGGCTTGTAGTGGTAATGTCGTGTTTATTCTATATCTTGACTTAAATAAATCTAATCCTTATTCCATTAATAATCTGTTAGTCTTAATACAAGTTCATGACTATATAAAATAGTATAATTAAACTAGTAATCAATTATCATGTTTCAATATTAGATGTCCTTGTTAATTCCTACTATTTTTCTTTTTTGTCCCTTAAACCTTAATAAACCCATTATTATAAACTATATTAATCCTATACTAATTCTTTACATTATAAAAATTAAAGCTTACCATTTATGTTTTTAAAATAGTATTATTATAGTATTATATAGTATTATATAAAATAGTATTATATAGTATTATATAAAATAGTATTATATTATTATTTTAGCTTAAATTTCTTAAATAAATTTTTTGAATAATTCAAAATAGTTTTCTGAGCCCAATATATATAATATTCTTAAACTTTACACCTTATCTATAGCCTTTGAATTCAAAATTGACACTACTTCAGGGTTTTGTATAAACTAATTACATTTTTATTATTAACAATTTTATTATTAACATACTTCTTATTATTAATATAATAATTAAGCTAATATTGATATCTATAAATTTCCAATACTAAGTCTATGTAAAACAATACTGATGCTTTATTCAGACTAAAGAAAAAGCCCTGTTGACCTAAATGCTTAAGGTTTAATTCCCCAACATTATGATAGCAGTAAAAAAACCCAACATAAAATAGTGTTGCCAC
>NC_142957.1:3338010-3353010 GCF_046866305.1 Octopus bimaculoides | reverse complement strand
ACACCTGTAAGACTTTATACATAAAATATAATTCTAACTTTGCCATTGGTCTCTTTATCCTTTTCCTTCTTTATACATACACACGCTAATACACGACCTATGTTATATTCCCCACTCATGTTGCTACAAAAACAGGGGCAAAAATAGTCGGTATACAGCTCTTACTCGGTATTACCTGTATCTTTAGGGTTTGGTTGACTCCAATACCCTTCATAACCTTATACATACATACATACATACATATATATATATATATATATATATATATATATATATATATATATATATATATATATATATATATAGATATATATATTTATAGATCTATATATTTATAGATATATATATTTATAGATATATATATATATATGTATATATACACATATATGCATATATACATCTTTCTACGCATATCTATAAACATATATTTTTACATACATATGCATATATATATATATATATACACATATATGTATGCACATATATACATATAGTAGCTGGTGTACCCGGTAATTCCCGGCGGCAAAGGTGTTCTATTGAAACGCTTTATTACTCTGTTATAAGAAAGCAATTTCGTTATAAGGTGTACTTTCTGTCACGAAAAAGTACAAAATACTCTCAGATGGAGGAGCGAGAGATTGTCGGAGGCTGGTGAGAGAGGTTTTCTAAGGCTGGCAAGAAAGATTGTCGGAGGTTGGTGTGAGAGGTTTTCTAAGGCTGGCAAGAAAGATTGTCGGAGGCTGGTGAGAGAGGTTTTCTAAGGCTGGCAAGAAAGATTGTCGGAGGTTGGTGAGAGAGGTTATATAAATATACGAATGAAGTGTTTCAAGACCGTGCAATAATAAGGTTCGCACTTGCTCATAGTCGCTCTCATTAACTACCTTTAGCTTATGGAGTTCTTAGTTTTATAACTGTCGAAAAGCAGCCAGAAGGATATACATATTGTTGAGAACAAATGATTTCGTTGCAGGTCTGTTATCTCCATTCCAGCCAGTGGTGGCCTCGAAGAGGTCAGAAGGGTCAAGCGGCAAAAACATTATTCTACTTAGCGAAGGCATCTGAGAAATGTATAACTGGTGTCATTCACGGAAAAAACTAATGTTTTACCTTGAGAAAAGCGCTGTTGATGTGTTAAATGAAATTTGGCAATCGAGGATCCAATTTACGCTATGCCTGCATGAAGCCACTACAAGAATGTTGTGGAATAAAAAAATTATCTTCTGTCATGGAAAAAGTATAACTGTAAAAATTCAGAATTACCGGAGTAATGGACATTAAAAGTATGTATATATAGAAATGTATGAATGAAGTCTTTAAGGTTTAAAATTCAAATTAAGGAAGTGCAATAATAATGTTGAGCGGTTCAAAACTGGGAGTAGTGAAATGCAGAATTAGGTCAGCTGATCGTGTGAATTAAATATTGAACTCTTCGCTAGAAACTGTAGGTGATATGCGTTATTTCCCTAGGGTTGTTTAAATAAGATATTAGTAATAGGTAGTAGATAGAAGGATCCATTGGAGGGGCACTGTTATCAATTTTCTTCAACAATCTCTGTATGTCACGAGTTTTTCAGTCATGAGTTCTACTCACGTGTCAAAAAAGTGATATTGACTGCAAAAATTAGAAATTGGACACAAAAACTGAGTATTCAATGTAATCGAACATAAACAATGAAATGGATTATTTCCGTTCAATGTTAAAAAATATATTGTGCAGATGCTATGGGTTATTTTCCTTGTGCGTTAGAAAACTTAGTTATATGAGGTAGATATAAAAGTCCCTTCCAGTGGAGGTATTATCGATTTTTTTAACAATCTAAGTATGTCGAGAGATTTCCAGACATGAATTCTACTCTCATGTCAAGTTTTATCAAAATCAATAAAAAATAGATAACTAACAACGTTACAAACACACACCGATTTTCCAGATATGTAATAGACATACATACACATATGCATATATACATATGCATATATACATATGCATATATACATATACATATATATTTATACATATACATATATACATATCTACATATAAACATACATAAACATATATAATATATATATATATACATATATACTTATATATATATACACACACTCATATATATATATATATATATATATATATATATATATATATATATATATATATATATATATATATATATATATATACATGCATAATCTAAATATGACTATGAGTATGTATGTACCCTATGCTCAGATTGTGCAGGTAACAACAGAATAAACATAAGTTTATCTGGAATCAAATATAAATAATCAGAAAATGGAGAAAACTTTTGATGAACGAACAAATTGAGCAACATTGGTTGATTACTTTTTAATACAGATCATGATATATAATTTCTTACGGTTGTTTCTGCTTCCAATATCAGTTGGTGCTTAGAAAAGAAATTCCGAAAATGACACCACTGCTAGTTAACTCTTTGGACGTTCGACGTCAACCTGCACACTGCAAAATGGTGTCATTTTAATATTTTGATCGTTCTGGCTCCTCCCGAGGCCCTGTTGTTTCCTGTTCCCTCTTTCTATCGTTTATTTTATTTTACGCATTTGTATTCAAACTGATAAAGCTCCATGTACTAGATCGAATGTGCTATGTATTTGACGTATATTATTTTTGGAATTTCTTTCTTAAGCATAGACTAACACTGGAAGCGGAAACGACTGCAAGAAATATCATGTCGTTTTGTATTAAAAATAATCAATTTGTGGTCAATTTGTGGGTTTTTTTATCAAAAAATTTCTCCATTTTCTGATTATCTAAAATTAATTCTTGATAAACTTTTGTTTAATTTGTTGTTACCTGCACCCGATGAGCATACTGTGCCTGCACACCCATACCCGTGCATATGATAGGTAATTGATACCGATTGTAAATACGGATATTATAATGCTATAGACGGTTATTACAACCGCTAACTCTGCTTACCTATATATATATATATATATATATATATATATATATATATATGTGTGTGTGTGTGTGTGTGTGTGTGTGTACAGATATACATATATGTATATATACATACGTATACATAAATATATATACATATATGTATGTAAACAAACATATACATACATATATACGTAAATATATACATATATATATATATATATATATATATATATATATATATATATATATATATATATATATATATATATATATATATAATACATACATATATACATTTTGTGTCTCCCTTTCTAAGCCTAACCAGGCTCATGGACCCAGTTTCCCGGTTTCTATGGCGTATGTGTTCCCCCCAGCTGGATGGGACGCCAGTCCATCGCAGCGTTACTCAAGAAACAGGAAGAAAGTGTGAGAGAAAGTTGGGGCGAAAGAGTAAAACAGGGGTCGCCACAAACCCCTATCGAAGCCTCGTGGTGCTTATGTATTTTCGCTCAATAAACACTCACAACGGCGATCTTCTGACCGCGAGTCCGCTGCCCTAATCACTGGGTCATTGCGCCTCCACACATACATACATGTGTGTGTACATATGTGTGTGTGTGTGAGTGTGCGTGTGTGTACAAGGAGTCTCTCACGTCGAAGACAACGTATGTTCAGCTTTTTCCGGTCGACCTTCACAAATTATTTGTTTATAATAATCAAATGTCCGTGCCTTACATTAGCTCAATCTCTCCATCAAGAACGACGTTGTCGGAACAAGGGCACAGTGTGCCACGCGCCAGGGGTCGAAGGGATTGCAGAAGGATGTGATATGAACTGTTTTCGTCTAGAACACCGTCAGCCCGAACTAGAATTGAATCCACGATCTAGCGATAGTGCGATCCAAACAAATGTAAACTGATGTCTAATGTTATATCTCACACTCTGTATTTGACATATACTTGATTTTACATGATTGCTATATATACGAATTCATATTTATAATGTATAATTTATAAATATTTAATTCTTAACATTACAAAGTATAATCTTTATTTTTAATTTATTTAATTCTTAATTTTTAATCTTTAATGCTTAATTGTATTGCTTATTTTTAAAGCGATGTAAAATTAGATATATAATATTTTGCAATAGAACCTGAAGATGTGTTGGAATAATTGTAAATCTGACGATTACATATATGTATGTATGTATGAATGTATATATATATATATATATATATATATATATATATGAGGTTAAGGGAGGGTATTGGGTTTAACCAAACCCAAAGATACAGGTAATACCGAGTAAGTGCTGAATACCGGCTAGTTATGCCCCAATCTTTGTATAAACAGGATTGGGGATTATAAGTCGTGTATTAGCGTGTGTATGTATAAATAGAGAAAAGGATAAAGAGAACAATGCCAAAGTTAGAAATATATTTTATGGATAGAGTCTTACAGCTGTTTCAGGGAAGATCCAATGCATCCCTTCATCGAAGACAGAAATAGTAGAGGAATCGATTATTATATCTATAAGCGGAGAGTTATAGTAGGAAGTGAGAGTGAGTGTGATGCGCTGAAAAAAGAAAGAAAAGACAGTACTTGGAGTGTAGCTTCATTCCAGTAGTAAGTATCCGTGTAAATAATCCTTGCTGATTCTTCCGAGGTCGGATTTGGTAGGGTATATTAGGCGTATAGATGGTTTTGTATATATATATATATATATATATATATATATATATATATATATATATAGAGAGAGAGAGAGAGAGAGAGAGAGATAGAGAGAGAGAAAAGGATAAAGAGAACAATGGCAAAGTTGGAAATATATTTTATGGATAGCAAATGTGTGTATGTATATATATTGTAATCTTCCAATATTGAAACACGTGTAGTTCCTTCATATATAATAAATTTAAGTATTAACTCAAGTAGACGATAGTTAATTAAGTATAATATATATCCTGCTGGAAATTTTGATTATATCCTTTAAGTATTATTTTGTGATGTGCAAACTGATAACATGAGTTTACTTTCAGATATACTCATTGGGTTATTTTTTGTATTAACTGAAATATAATGCCCCCATATAGATTAATCCCTGAAATTGAATTAATATTGACTTTTGTGTATATATATATATATATATATATATATATATATATATATATATATATATACGATAAATAAGATCCCAATGTACGATATGTAGATGCATATAATGCTGAAGGGCTGTACCTGATTGATTTGGAAATTTGTTTTCCCAAATTATTTAAATATATATATATATATATATATATATATATATATATATATATATATATATATATATATATGACCACACATCGAAATATGTAATGTATACATGCTTGTGATTGTCACCCATGAATGCTCGGCAACCCCTATTGGATTATTTACATTCTCGTAACCTAGCAGCTAGACAAATAACTTGCTAGACTAACTACCCCACTTTAAAAATGTAAGTACTGCGGTAGATTTCTTTGACTAACCCCGTCAACGTGATACCCCAGGATGGCCGAAGTCCACTGATTGAAGTAAGGAAAGATAAAAGATAAAAGATGAAACATATGTATGTGCGTGAGTGTATTTGCTATTTGCGTCTTAATATCACGCAAAAGTTGTAAACATGTATCATCGTTATACAAGCGGGGTTCTTTGTTTCTTGAAAACCTTTTCTGTCAGAGGATCAGTTTTCCTTGCCTGAAGCAGGTGATGTTTGGGGTTTGTAACAGCCATAGAAAATCTGTCTTAATGAATTCTTCCCGATACATGCAACCATGACAATATGGACCTTAGAAGAATGATATTATACATGGGTGTGTATGTGTGCATGTGTGTGTACGGGTGAATGTGTGTGTATGTGTGTGAATGAGTGAGTGTGTGTGTGAGTGTGTGTGTATATGTGTGTGAGTGTGTGTGAAATAGAGTGAGAGAGAAACAGAGTGAGTGTTTGTGAGTGTGTGTATGTGTGTGAGAGAGAGAGTGAGTGAGTATGTGAAAGAGAGAGATAGAGAGAGACATAGAGTGAGTGTGTATGAAAGAGGGAAAGACAGAGACACGTCGAGTGAGTGTGTGTGTGTTTGTGTGTTTGCCTTTATGCGTTCCTCACAGAAGTTTCTCCTAAGTGACTTGGTGTATCAAATCAAAGATCTTTATGACAAAATATTATTGCTACAACTGTTTTATATTTGTATTTCATTTAGAAAATGTTGTTCACATTTTTCACTTTAATCTAATGCTGTTGCAAGAGAATATTGTGATTTCATTTATACCCGGTCAACTTCTGCACGAATCAGCAAATGTCTAACTTGTTTAATGTCTTATATCGGAATAAAGACACTGGATTAACTCACGATGTCTGGGATCTTCGTCACTTTGTAGCGGTCAAATCAAATTGAAACATCGTTGAAGTCCTCTCTGGGTTCTTAATACACCAAATTCCTTAAGGGATGTCTATCCGAGACAAAACTCAGAACAAGCGCCGTCCTGAGTTTCTCTATGCATTATAAATGATCCACACACAAACTGTCATATATAGATGAGTACATACATGTAAACATTGGCAGTTATGCTGTATTAATATTGTTATAAAAAAACGTATCAATGAATTCAACCAGAAAGAAGAAAGGTTTTGTTCCGTACCCTATATAGCTTATCATTCCTCATCGAGAAAAAGACTATCCTTGAAAGGGCTGATCTTTCAACGTTTTTCAGATGTTTTGGTAAACTCTTTGGTAAGGAAATAAAGGAAAATGTCTGTATATCTTCTTGCTGTGGATCAGGGTATGAGTGGTTATAGAGCTGGTAGAGAAAAATGGAAGAAAAATTGAAATAGATAAATAATAAATAACACTACTACAACAGTGGCTGCTTTTATTGTTGTAACCTCTTCAATATTACAACACATATCATGATAGCTAAAGCTATCAATACCATACGCTACCACTGTCTCATTCATAAGCAACCATTGGGGTTTCTGCATTGGTCAACTAATTATTGGTCTGTCCAGTAGAATACTACTTTTTTTCTCAATCTCTTTCTTGGGTTCGCAGTGACATGAATGCAGAAGTATTTGGTGCAAAATCATGTTTATTTCATTGTTTTCAACCAATGACATGATTTTCTACTATTTATTCCTGAATCCTTTTGTAACAAGCACACATACAACAAAATACATGCGTACACCCCCAAGCTATGCATAATTACACATTAAAACTAATGTCCATTTCACTGTATTGGTTGACAGTATATATATATATATATATATATATATATATACGTCTGTGTGTATTCATGTAATCACACCTGCGTGTGTATGTGTGTTTATTGGTTGACGACAACAGTAAATACATATAAATAACATTGTCTCTCCAACCATTGTTACCACACTTATTTATTACATTTTTTACATATATATATTTATTTATTACAAGTCCTGACTAAGCCGAAAGATATTTGATGTTGGAACGATACGGTTGGTTGGTCAGTAAAGGCTAAGAGAGACATGGAAAGCCAGGAAGGTAGGTGTTAGTAGGGAGCGATATCAAATGTTAGAAGCGCAGCTAAGGGACTGGTATATTTAGCGATGGATAAGACAGGGAAAAGGGGATTAGTGCTTGTCCAGAAATGTGCTTCTCAGAGGTGAAAGGTGTTTAGGATCGTAAGACTGAAAGAATCGAAATGTCTTTTATTGATAAATGTATTCAGAGCAATGACTGTATATTCGCCATTTATAGGGAACGCAAAATAGCGCCATTTTGTGTAATCGAAATCCTTATGCATGGAGAGAGTTCAGGGAACTACTACCGCTGCAGGCAACCAAGGTCTTTACCCACAGGTTGAAGGACAGATTGTTTGAAACTTAGTGCCAGAACCGCAATGCTACATGATAGATTGACATGGGCCTTGAATGAAGTAGATATGAATAGACTGGAAAGAAATGAAGCAAGCATGTTCCGTTGGATTTGCAATATGATTGTGCTTAAACGACGTAGTATAGATGTGCTGAGAGAAAAACTTGGCTTTAGAGGAAAGGTATTTAGTGTGCAAGAAAGAAGAGTGTGCTGGTATGGACACGTGATGCGTTTGGATGAGGACAACTGTATAAAGAAGATGTGATCACAAAATGTGGCTGGAACTTGTGGACGAGGGAAACTAAGAAAGATATTGAACGAAATGGTACAGGCTGGCCTTAGGAGCCTGAGACTCACAGAATAAATGACAAAGCACCTGGATGTCTGGATGTGGTTCTCGAAACGACACGCTAATCACGGCGAAACTGCCACTTGAAAGCATTATGTGTATATATTGTATATAAGTGCACAAATACACTTATGTATATTATATATTATATAAGTGCACAAATATATATATATATATATATATACATATATATATATATATATATATTATATATATATATATATATATATATATATATATATATATATATATATATATATATATATATATATATATGTGTGTGCACAATTTCCTGTTCATATCGAGCCCTCCGTCGCTTCCATTGTGGTGCTCTGCTCCTCATACCACTTCTTGTTATCCAAAACCTTGCACTTTGTAGCCATTCTTCATTTATTTCAATATTATTCTCTCCATCCAAACGCTTCACTGATTTCTTCTATCCTCCCCCACACTGGACCACCGAATTCTATCCGCATGCACTACGCCTTGTTCTCTCTCTCTCTCTTTCTCTCTCTCTCTCTCTCTCTCTCTCTCTCTCTCTCCCTATCTCCTCTAGCCTACCCTAAAACGCAATCTCTTTTCTGTACCCCGCTTGTCAACTGTATCATCACTACCATCCTGTTACTGCTTACTTTCATCATTTCTATTTCTCCCCCACCATTTCATGCAATATTGTCTGTCCCTACCCACTGTACTCACGCTTCATCTCTATCCAGTCCTTACATACGTGGCCTATCTCTATCATTCCCGCAATTTCCAGATCCATAGACTTCGCGATCCCCCTCCATTCGCTCTATTTTCTTTTCCCCCATTCCCCTCTACTTATCTCATACCTTCAGCCGCCCCCTATACTTCTCATCCCCTGTATCTCTTCGCAGCTATTACTCATTCATTTCTCACTCTTTCCACATAAATGTGAGTTGCCGTGTAGCTCCTCTGCAACAAGAATCTCTTCTGCCCCAAATATATTCTGTCATACCACAACCATTATCTGCTAGAATAAAGCTCCTACCCGGGTTTCCTAGGTGTACGAGCTGCATGGAGTCCTTACTTGTGCCATGGATAAAGGGTAAAGACCCCCTTCTTTCATGAATGACCATAGGAAGTCGCTCATGGTTGTCAGCCTCCCTCTCCATCAATGTTATCCAAGGGAAAGGCAAAGACCGATACAGCTTTGCATCACTGACTTTGCAACTCATTTCTACAGCTGAGTGAACTTGAGCAGGCTGAAATAAAGTGACTTGCTCAAGAAAACAACACACAGCCCAGTCTGGGAATCGAACTCACTACCTCATGGTTGTGAGACCGATGTACTAACCACTGAGCCATGCCCCTTTCGCACTGCCAATGGCATGAGAAAAGCACCCAGTCCACTCTGTAAAGTGGGTGGCGTTAGGAAGGGCAACATCCATCCACAGAAACCATGCCAAAGCTGACACTGTAGCACAATACAGTCGTTGGGGAGACCGGATTCTGTCAATCCATTCAACTCATGCCGGCATGAAACATGGACGTTAAATGATGGTGATGATGATGATGATGATGATGATGATGATGATGATGATGATGATGATGATGATGATGGTGATGATGATGATGATGATGATGATGATGATGATGATGATGATGATGATGTAATATAAGTGAAACTCTGACGATCAGAAAAATAATGCGGTCAGTTGTAAGTTCTAATTATTACGTTAGCATTGCAGCTGATCTATTTAATCTGTATGCTGTGCGTGCGTGTGTGTGTGTGTGTGTGTGTGTGTGTGTGTGTGTGTGTGTGTGTGTGTGTGTGTGTGTGTGTGTGTGTAGTGGGTCTCTTGCATTTCAAATTGTAAGCTGCATCAGATAATGTATATACAATAACTACTTTATACGACAATAAATGAAATTATATTCCATTCTAATGTATTTCATCAATTTGGGTGTTTAGAACAAAATGGTTAACGAGAGAGTAATCATGCGAACGTATTGTACCAGTGTGTTTGCTTCTGTTTCATTAGTTCCATAGGAAACACCATAGAAAAGACCATCGAAAGTGTCCCTATTCACTTTGGCAACACCAATACCAAGATTAGAATATATAGCTGTGACTTGCTGCTCTTCCAGTGGAATCTTTTCTGGCATCGTTTCTATAATGTCCAGCATTCTGTAGAGAAAATCAAGAAAACAATTTTTGATTTACAGTATGTTTCTAATACGTAATTAGCTATAGGTGTAATTACACTAATTATTTTAACTAACAAGGGTTTGTATCCAACTGCTGCTTCTACTACTTCTGTTGCTGCTAGATTAGCGTTGATGCAGCAAATTTTATTATTTATGCCGCTCCAAATATGGCTACTGCTTCTTTTCTTTTCTTTCTTTCTCTCTTTCTTTACTTCTTTCTTCCTCTACTACTACTACTACTACTACTACTACTACTACTACTACTACTACTACTACTACTTCTTCTACTACTACTACTACTACTACTACTACCACTACTGCAAAGAAAAGTGATTTGAATATTACCTGCTGACACTTCTATGAGCTTGTTCTGCCTCGGCCAAAACCTTCTCTGGTGTGTTCATTATATTGTTGATACCAAGAAGTATATTGTCCAGTGCTATATTAGCAGACACGTTCGATATCAATGGCGCCATTTTCTCAAGAATATCTACAGCCAAGTCAATATCTTGTTGTTTGAAATACACTGATTTCTGCGAAACATTTAAGACCTCTTTCGAAATATTCTCGACATTCCCTGCAATGAAAAATTGAACATGAAATTTAATGGAATTACAATCGATTTGAATTCAATTGTTAAATGCAAATTAAATGTCACAAAAGAATTAATGAATCACCGGAAGTTAATTAACAACTCCAACTTTAAAGAACTGAATGTGTTCAGTTCATCAGTTGTATACTCATCGTCATACAGCCTAAGGGTCTCCTGCTCTGTAACATTAACTGGAATAGCGGGGGAGTTACACAACACGAGGGAACTCTTTATAGGTGACACTTGATGGTGGTGGAAGGGTGTTTATACATAATGTCATTGACTATGAACTGCGATACACCAAAAATCATAAACAGCCATTCATTTCAACGCAATTATTTTTCCAGTCCCAAGGTGAATCTAGATGAAAGAGGGTCGCTGTTCTAATGAATAATATTGGTTTCACATATTGATTTCAATATTGGCACAAGGTCAGGAATTCTCGGGGAGGGTGTAATTCAATTACATTGACCTCAGTGCTCGATCGGAAAGTATGAAAGACAAAGTGAACCTCAGCGGAATTTGAACTCAGAAAGTGAAGACATGTGAAATGCCACCAAGCACTTCCTTCGCCCGGCGTGCTAACGATTCTGCCAGTTCACTTCCTCAATCTAAACATTAATATTTTAAGGTTTTCATTAAGATCTTATAAGAAACTGAAGTCATCAAATTACTGTATGCTTCTGAAAATATCTTCAATTTTACAGTGCTATAACATTTGAGAGAGGTAAATTGCTCATATTCTATGATAAACAGCTATGTGGACAGCGTCATTGTAGATTTATAACCCAACATATTGTCTGCGGAGAAGTATGTACCAGTAATTATCTTTGTTGGTTTTCGTCTTCTCTATTGTGTCAGCCTGTCGGCAGAAAGTTAGGTGGGTAGTATTTTTAACGATATAGTAATAAACTCAACTCTCCTAATTAATAAATTGTGTCATAACGTTTCCATAAGTGAATCATTTGATCTGCAATTGGACGAGATGAATATATTGGTGGAGAACAGAAAAGGGAGAATGCGGTGTGCTACCGCTTGATAGATAATATTCATTAGGAACACACACACACACACACACTCACACACACAGGCACACACACCCACACACACCCACACAGACACACACACACACACACACACACACACACACACACACACACACACACACACACACACACACACACACACGTATATGCTGGTCGTAATGAAAGAGAAATGTAAAGACACAGTAAAAGTATTTCGAAACACAATTACTCGCTTACTTTGATCAATGTCTTCGCTTCTGATGTCTTTTAGTCGTCGAGTGATCCACTCTGTATTGTAACACTGTGTCATGTCTGGTTCTTGCCAGACACCAACAAATGGTGAACATTTTAGTGATGCCATAGATTGGCTTGAAGAACTGAAAAAATAAATGTAAAACATTCTCTTTTCATCAATGTCAGAGGAATGAAGAGACTATAGATCTGGTTGTGATTTGAACTCATAATCTAGTGAAAGAAGGGTAAACAGTGTAATGCGTTTTTGTGAGACATCTATTATTTATTCCAGATTCCTATCCTCAAAATAAATATAAAATGAATCTTCCAACTAGACGAATTTATGTTTTGTTTAATATTACTTTGAAATGTTGGCACAAGACCAGCAATTACGGAGGAGAGCCTAAGTCTATTGCACCAACCCCAATGCTCAAATGGTGCATATTTTATCGATTCCTAAAGATGAAAGGTAAAGTTAACCTCGACGGAATTTGATATCAGAAAGTAAAGACAGACGAAGTTTTGCTACACATTTCGCCTGACGAGTTAACGATTCTGCCAGTCTGCCTTCAGTCTTTGTCTAATATTGGCAACAAATCAAAACTTGGAAGTTAGACCAAAGCAAAATTGTGTCACATAATATATAAAACACTTACAAAACACATAATATATAAAGCAAATATATAAAACACTATATAAAATGTAAAAATTGTTTTGACAAGTGATTTCAACCGAAGGACATTAATCCCGTGATCTTAATCTCTCTTGGTGTTTTACTTCCTCTCCCATGTAACACTCTCTCGCAATAGGATGACACTGAAAACTTCCGATTCTGAGAAGAAACAAAACAATAGAAACGAACCAGTATCTTGTTGCTACATTTGCATGACATGGAATCGTCGCATTACTTCCTATTTTCGTTACTGGCCAATGGAAAATACCATTATTTGAGGTTGTGTTGCCATTACAAAACCCTGGAAAAGAAGCAAAACATGTATATGTTATTAGTAGTAGTTGCTATTGTAAATAAATATTTTGGATGTGCCGGCTTAGTTGAGGGGAATGATTGATGAATCGCTATCAGTATATCTGGAGAGATATACTCTTGTGCTAACAGGAATCTGCTCATTATGTTAGAAAGGACATTTTCTAATTATTAAATAGTCTCATTGAGGCAAGCCAGGGATGACCTCAACATTGAACTATAAATCAATTCCCTCGAAAATGCCTCACCATCAACCTTCTGTGATGTTTCAGGAAAGAAAGATTTACTTCCTTAGTGAGATAAGTACAAAGCATGGATATTTAAGGCAGTGACATAGAGGCAGTCATTAAAAAAGATGGACTCTGACTGAAGAGGGATGAGCCGACATGTTGTGGGGTGCCAAATCTTGTCCGAAATAAACTCTACATCTTCAAGGGTCCTCTTGAATACTTGGTATGACAGGTTGTCGCAAATAGTTCGAGAACCAGGGACCAGTCACAGTATTATAATAAAAGAATGGTTCACTTAATCCATTTCACGACATGACACTCCGTTCTGTAACTCCTGTAAATCCCGGCTAAAGTACCAAGCTTCTTCCGGTGGGCTGAATCTTCCATTAGAGAAGTAGTGACACCGTGTATCAGCCGGAAGTCGCCCCTTGTCCTCTATTTATTAGTGAACGTACTTGACTGCTGAGGTATCATGCGCATTATATGTATGTACCACCACACATACCACTATACGATTAGACACATACACTCTTTAACTCAACAAACATACCACATACAATTATTCACACTCCTACACTCACACAAGCACGTAATGCCTAAACAATGTACATAATACTTGAAAACAGGTAATATATATACGCACACGTAACACTCATAAACACAGGCAACACGTGCAGACGAAGATAACTTTCGCCCACAAACATACACTACACACATGCACACTATTTCGTCACACACACACATACAGACAGACACACGTGCACACACCACCGAAAGAAGCACACACAGCAACAGCTACACACAACACACAGACGTTAGACACACTCGTCTCCATTAACACATACTCAGGCACAAACCATTCTCTTGTACATACACACGTTTGCACACGTTAGTTCCCTTGGGTCACCATTACCGTTTTTATTATTATCTCCCTTTTATCCAACCTCTTTTTTTTCTAGCCCACCATGTTGGACCGCTAAACTCTACACAGTTATTGTCTCCGTTTTTTGTTTATTATGTCTTTATTTGATTCCTCATAATCCTTTGTAACGAAGAGTGTAGGCTCGAAACTTAAACTTTTTTTTGGGCATTTAAGCAAAGCGCTAAACTAACTCACCTGCTTCTTGTTCCTACACATGTCTTCGTCTTTTGTTTTTTGTAAATTTGACCTATCCATATGTATGTGCATATATATATATATATATATATATATATATATATATATATATTGATGGAAAAGACAACAAAAGAAAGAAAGAGAACTCGGTACTATGTAAATACAGGAATTTATCAGTAAAAATATGTTGCACTTATTCGGTAGCCATGATAAAATTCCGAGTTTCGGATGCTAGGGCGGATATCCTCGCCGCCATCTCTTCAGTTATCTGGCCATTGAAAATGGCCAGATAACTGAAGAGATGGCGGCGTGGGTTTCCGCCCCACCCAGATAATAGAAGAGACGGTGGCGTGGGTTTCCGCCCTGGCATCGGAGACTCGGAGTGTTATAATGACTACCGAATAAGTGTCACATATTTTTACAGATATTATATATATATATATATATATATATATATATATATATATATAAAGAAGACCACTAGGTGGACGGGT
>NC_142957.1:3255510-3333010 GCF_046866305.1 Octopus bimaculoides | reverse complement strand
GGATATTTGTCCTCATCTTGTTTGTTGTTAACACAACGTTTCGGCTGATATAACCGCTAGCCTTCATCAGGTGTCTTGGGGAAATTTCGAATAATGGGTTCTCATTCCTAAGGTATTTTTCAATGTCTGGAATCGAACTCGGAATATTCGGATTAGTAGCCCGCACTCTTAACCACTACACCATATGCCCGTGACAGAATCATAGTGGCACCACCACCAACACCAACAACAGCAACAACAATAACAAAAACAGAGACAATCAAAGAGATAGTAACCAGAGAAATGATAGGATAGAAAATAATTCAACAGTTATAAATGACATTAACTCCCTTCGCACCCTATTCTTCAATGCATGTGATAAGTCGTAAGATATGAGTCGCATTCATCCGACAACCCTACCTTTCAACAAAGGAGTTTGTATCCCACAGCGGACCATTGACGAAATAGAAGCACAAATCCCCATAACTAGTCCAAAGTCTTAGATTTTGGAAGAGTACACGAGAAGACAGAGTAGGAGAGAGGCACAACAACTCGATAAGAAATCCGCAAGTAGCCTGCACAAACTCATTCAGCGCACAAAAAATAAGGAAGTCGTGTGCGTCCCCACAGAGAAGTGTGGCAGAACATCAATAGACAGCCTGTCGAAGTATGTCCAAGCAATGCAACCCACATCACCAACATGAGTGAAACAACGGTAGATGAGTATGAAAAGAAAAATATCCTCAATACTCAAGCATTCTAGGAGCAAACATTCTAGGAGAAACGAAATGCAACACCAACAACTTCCGGGCCACAACTAACGATATTCCAGCACTGTATGGGCTCCACAAGGACCATAAAGCGACCACTGATCTGGTGACAGGGTCACCAACGAGACCGTTTTGCACAGCCACCGTTGTCAGCAACTACAAAATTTCTTGCTTCCTGATCAGAAAGCCCCCGGAGGTGTGTGACATCACAGAGGACCTTCTCAGCAGAATCAATGAATGCAACCATCCTTGTGACCTGTCAGGGGGCGCAATAGGCGTATGGATGTAGAATCCTTATAGTCATCCATTGCCGTTACTTTTGCAGTGGAGAAATGTGTGGAGATGAACAGCGAGAGCGACGTGGAGTTTCGTGGTGTTAACAGAGAAGAAATGGGTCCCCTCCATTGACTTACATGTTACAAAGAATACTCAGATGAATACGACCTTAATTGTGTCTGCCTCATTAGATCAGTAAGAGGCAGACTCCCTACTACAATATCATTGCTCAAGAAGATCCCTAGAGAGTTAGATTGAACGAGTGGACCAGAACTACGTGGATCCCCGAAAACTATGACGAGGTTAAAGAAATGGTCTCACATGTGCTGGGTACGAGTACCAGAGGCATAATGAAGGGCCACATATTCAAGTTTAATAACAAGATATTCACCCAACAGGAAGATGCAATCATGGGTGTCAGACTCGCTGGCGATGTGGCTAACCTATTTATGATATGGTGGGATAGGAGACTCAAAGAGAAATTAGCAGGGAATTCCATAACCCTAACCATGTACTTCCGCTGTGTGGGTGATATTAATATAGTGGCCAAAGCAGCCCCACAAACCAGTGTCGATAAAGTAAAAGGTAAAACCATGGAGAGCATCGAACAAATCGCTAACTCCATCCAGCAGAGTATTAAAGGAACAGTAGATTACCATAGCGAGCACCCTTACTGTAGGCTAGCGGTTTTAGACACGGAGCTCTGGCTGAAAACCTATAATAATAAGGCCCAGGTCCTTCATTCCCCCTATGCCAAACTCATGTCTTCTAAATACCTGGTACAGAAGAACACTTGCAGAAAGCAATAAGTTCCATATCCTAATAGTGGTGAGGAATGTGTTCTGCATGTGCAATCATATAGAATTAGAAAAACACATACAAAGAGGAGAAAAGCTTGTCCCTGCTCGAACAACATGCTGAAGTAGAACATAGATTCTCGGTTAATAATCTAGATGTTAAAGAATTACACTGGTCAACAGCCAATTTTCATCAGGGATGTTATATGGTGTTTTAGATGTAGTTTTGTCCGTGAATTTCAAAAATGTAATCGGTTTCCTTCTATCAGGCACGGTTTTTCTGTAATTTTATGTTTTCATAATCTTTTCTTTTCATAAATTTTACTTTCTGTTTAAGGTGCCAAGTCATCATCAAATTCTACTCAGGATGTCAAGGCATTGCAAGAACAGTCCTGATATATTTTGTCATGTCTGTGGTTCATTTACCACCAAAGCTCAGAAACGTGCCATCACAAGTGAAATCAAGAAGGTCTACCAGTTATACGTTGGCTGCTCTCTTAGGGATCAAGATAAGAGTTGGGCCCTGCACATCATCTGCTCAGCTTGTTCATATGGACTAAGGGATTGGTTAAATAAGAGGAAGAGAGCAATGCCGTTTGCAATACCTATGATATGGAGAGAGCCAAAGGATGATTTCATGGACTGTTATTTCTGCAATGTTAATGTTTGCGGGTTTACTGTAAAGACCAAACATAAGATTGTGTATCTCAACTTGGAATCAGCAAGAAGACCAGTACCACACAATGATGATGATCTTCCTATTCCAATACCACCAGAAAATGGCCTTCAGATGTCTGACGAAGATGTATTTCCTGAAGAAAATACTACTGCTGTGGAAGACACTGAAGTGGATGCAGATTTCACGATTGAAAATGAAGACGTACCACAGAAATTTTCTCAAGGAGAGTTAAATGATTTAGTTAGAGACTTGTCATTGTCGAAGGATAAAGCTGAACTACTAGCATCTTGCCTACAAGAAAAAATGTCTGCTTAATAAAGATGTTTGTATTACTCATTTCAGGAAGAGAAATAGGGATCTGACTTCATGCTTCTCTGTTGATGGACCACTTTGTTTCAGTAATAACACTGATGAGTTATTTCACTGTTTGTTCCAAGAGCATGTTCCAGCTGAATGGTGCTTATTCATTGATTCATCTAAGAGAAGCCTCAAGGCAGTACTACTACACAACGGCAATAAGAAACCATCCATTCCCATAGGACATTCAGTGCACATGAAGGAGTGTTATGAAAACATGCAAGTACTCCTCAATGCCATAAAGTATACAAACTACAGCTGGAAAATCTGTGGAGACTTGAAAGTGATTGGAATGTTGATGGAAATGCAATCTGGGTTCACAAAATATTGTTGCTTTTTATGCCTGTGGGACAGTCGTGCAACTATCAAGCACTATGCGCAATCAGAGTGGCCTTTGCGAAAATCATGAGCCGGGAGTTTCTAGCGTCTAGAGTGAGCCACTTTTTAACCCAGAAAATGTTTTTCTTCCCCCTCTTTACATAACGCTTGGCCTCATGAAACAATTCGTGAAGACACTTGCCCGGAAAAGCTCAAAATGTTTTGAATATGTGAAGGCCAAATTTCCAAAAATCACCGAGGCAAAACTGAAGGAATGCGTATTCATAGTTCCGCAGATAAAAAAAAAAAGACTATTGAAGAACAACCACTTCCTCACATCACTGGATGAGTTTGAGTTTAAAGCCTGGGAATCCTTCAAATGGCTCTGTGAAAATTTCCTAGGCGACAAGAGATCTCTAGAGTTTAGAAATGGAGTGAAATGTCTTCTAGACTCCTACGCTGCAATGGGCTGTCGGATGTCACTAAAAGTTCATTTCCTTGATTCACATCTGGACTTTTTGCAGACAACCTTGGAGCAGTGTCTGATGAGCAAGGGAACGCTTTCATCAAGATATTGCATCGATGGAACAATGACATCAAGTATTTTGGAATGCAGGAATGTTAGCTGGCTACTGTCGGATGTTATACAGGGATGAACCTGAGACAAAAGACCATAGAAAGTCCAAATCCCAAAGATTTCAAGTTGTTATGCATTTGAGTGTACTGTAACTTATCTGTACACAATAATTTTAATTTTATACAATAAAAAGCCATGAAATTATCGTATCTTGTATTCAATATACTTTATATAGACATGCTTTATGTATCCTATAAGTTAAAACAGCAGGTATCATTAACATGAAAATGTGACCTGATAGAGGAAACCGAACTTCCGATTCGTAATTAGCATTCATTGCCAATATTTGGTAGTATTTTATATAGACAGACTTTCCTAGCAAATGAATGACAAGACATAAGAATTTTAAAGTGTTCATATTGAAATTAAACGAATAACTCTCTGCCAACGTGCACGAATTCACAGGCAACATATCCGACAAGAAGAACTAAGGATGATTCCATTGAGTAAACATCTGGAAATATGCGGAGACAGAAAGTTCAAAATCTTTCCCTTTTATAAATGTACACGGGGCGATCCACAATACCGAAAGGCAATGGAACTACTCTTCATAAAAAAATGTTCCCCAAAGTTAAATGTTTGAAAGAGAAAAAAAAAACAACAAGGAATACGTGTTGTATATATATATATATATATATATATATATATATATATATGTTTGATATGATATATATATGTATAGTTATTTTTACTAATTGATTTTACTAATTTGATTTTTCAAATTTACAAAGATTATACTAATATACTCTCATGCAGAACTACACCTTAACAAAAATAAATGAATAAATGAATGTATGACAGGAATATATTCTAAATAGGACTCAAAGTATATAAAAAGAAAGGACAAAGAAAATAAAAGGAAAGAACTAAAAAAAACAAAGAAAAAACAGGAAGATATTTTTTGTTTTATTTATATTTTCTATTTATTATTCTCTTTTTTTCTCCTCTCTTTTTCTTTTTTTTCTTCCTTCTCTTACCATCCCTTGAAACCCTCTCAAAACAATAGAGTAAGTAGTAAATAAGTTTTTACCCTTATTTATTTATTTGACACTCCTTAAAAAGACCATTTCAAAACAATGGCCCTTCTCTCTCTCTTTTACCACATCCATCTCTCTATCTGCCTGTCTATCTATCTATCTATCTATCTATCTATCTAGCTGTCTATCTATCTATCTATCTATCTATCTATCTATCTGCTTATACATCTTCCATTGTCTCCAAAGCCTCAACCCCCAAAAAACAAAAACAACAAAACAAAATGTTCTGTTATAAACAAAACCCCCCTGTTTTTATATAAATAAGCTAGATCTCTGTATTTTCACAGTTATATTTGACAAGTTCGAAAGACGAAGGAAAGCGCTAATATATGTATACAATAAATGAAAAAAGTAATTCCAAAATTCTGACGACTTTTTTTTCAATATATATATATACATACGTATAAGTCAAGAAACCCACGTGCTGTATCAGACCTTACAATTCTGGGAAGCTGAATCAACGAAAGATACAAACAGCTGGCTGGCCACTAAGTATTATGCAACCCCCAGAATTCGTTAGAACTGCCCCCCAAGAGGTTAACTGGCTGGAAACGAATGAAGCTAAAATCTATATTGGGTCAACGGAAGAATCATTCAGACATCATTATAATAGACATAAGCAATAATTTGTCAACCCCGATAGAAAATGCGCTTCTGTTTTGTGCAAGTTCACATGGTCCTCACTGGTTAAAAGCTTCTTGATCGATAGTGAATAGAAGGCAACCATACAGGAACGGGAACTTTAAATAAAAGATGCTGTGTGACTTTTATCTGGGGAAAAATTTACAGAAATTTGTCTGAAAGTAGTTGGAACAAACGAACGGAATTTGTAGCGCCTTGTATGCTGGCAGGTAAGTATCATTTATGCAAATACCGGCCTTCTTGAGTTTCCTTCTGGTTCAGAAAAATAAAAGTCGGTGTCGAAACGTTTCATTAATATAGGCGCATGCGTAGATAACGTGCCTAAAACGAACGACAGATCAATACATAAACACATAAATACGTATACAGACATTCATCAAGCGTGCATGTGAATAATACAATCTCACATATGTATATATATGCGCCTATGTGTGTATATATATATATACATATATGGATATGCGTGTGCATGTGCATACACACATATATACACACATGCACACACATAGGCACACAATAAAATAGCTTCCTATATATAAACTATTAATGTTCTTATTAAGTATTAAGGTGTAATAAATCAGATGTAGTTATATTAGATAATGAATAACACTTACCAATGAAGCCATTCTTGTTACATAAGTTTCCGACGCAACAACCAGTACAGGAAGTGCCATCGGTCCATTTGTTGCATCTGTGGGCATTCTTTCTCATAGCTTCTACACATTTTCTGTATGTGCTGCAGGACCTTTCAAACTTCGGTGTAACACCATTCATTGATAAAGTCAACCGACAAACAGGCTGTAAGAATAGATATAACAGTCATATGCTACAACCACGACATTCACTAGTACGACTACTGCTAACTACAGCAACAACAACAACTACAACGCGGGGGATGTTTACCACGCAAAAGAGTTTAATCATTGCTACAAAAAATATCCCGAAACAGCAAATAAGACCGAAAGTAATTTGCGAGAGTAGCGTAAGATAATAGCTTAAGTGATCCCTTATAAAGTTTATTGATATTTACCGTTTATAAATAACATTTCATGAAATGCTTCATGAATGCGAACGCGCTCGGATCACGTGTAAACATGGCCGTCGAATTACAGTCCACATCAAATTCACAACTCTTTGTCATTCACCATCAAACTTAAAATTGGTCAAATTATCGTTTCTATCATAAACACAAGGTCTGACATTTGGGGGCAGAGGACTAGTCCATTACATCCACCTCAGTGTTTCACTGGTACTTTATTTATCGACCTCCAAAGGTTGAAAAGCAAAGACGACATTGGCGGAATTTGAACTCAGAATGTAACGACGGGCGAAATACCGCTAAGTATTTCGTCCAGCGTTCTACCGAACAGCAAATGAGACCGAAAATAACTTGCGACAGTGTTGTAAGTGGTTCCTCATAAAGCTTATGGATATTTACCATGTAAATATGGCCACTGAGTCACAGTCCATATCAAAATCACAACACTTTGTAATTCACCATCAAACTTAAGGTGGTGAGCTGGCAGAAACGTTAGCACGCCGGGAGAAATACTTAGCGGTAATTCGTCTGTCTTTACGTTCTGAGTTCAAATTCCGCCAAGGTCGACTTTACCCTTCATCCTTTCGGAGTCGATAAATTAAGTACCAGCTGCGTACTAAGGTCGATCTAATCAACTGTAACCCTTCCCCAAAATTTCGGGGCTTGTGCTTAGAGTAGAAAAGTTTCGCCATCAAATTGGTCAAATAATCTTTTCTATCATAGACACTAGATCTGAAATTTGTGGGGAGGGGACTAGTCAATTACATCCACATCAGTGTTTCGCCGGTACTTTATTTATCGGCCTGGAAAGGATGAAAGGCAAAGTCGATCTCGATGGAATTATAACTCAGAACGTAGCGACGGGCAAAATACCTATTTCTTTATTACCATAAAGGGCTATACAAAGAATTTTTAAGACATCACAAAACATAAAGACAGTACAAAACACAACAATCAGTTCTAGAGGATGGTGTCTCCACCTACCATACCCTTGTCGTTGTTATATTTTCACAAAGTTCTTTTATGTACTCCCAGTTGTTTTCCTCGTGTATCAAAATGCATTTCTCAGCACATTTCTCTGGCATCTTCACTCTTATTATTTCCTCCAACCTCTCGACCTTTCTCTCCATCTGCTCGCAATTCTCGTACTTTATCAAAACCCCTTTGTATTTCACATCTTTATCCGTTCTCTCCTCCTCTTCTTGTACATTATTAGCTTCTGGCTTTTCTATCTCTTTTTTTGTTTTGTTTTCTGTTGACCGTTCTTTTGACTTATTTTTCTTTCGCTTTTTAGGGTTAGTAGCTCCATTTTCATTCTTGTCCTTTGTTTTCTATGTTTCACACTTCTGTTTCTCTTTTATTTCCTCAGTGTGGTCTACAATGTTTTTTTCCTCTGCTTGCGCTTTCTCTTGCTGTGGCTGTGTGAACTCATATAGGAGGCATTTGGTCTTCATATGACCTCTTTCGTCGCATATGTAGCAATTTGGTTTCCTTCTCTCGACTACAACATTTAACGTTCTCTCATCCTCCACTTCTATCTGGTAGGGAATTCCTTCTATGTCCTCAAATGTGGAAAAAAGCCACATTTCGAGTCCAAATCCCCACCATTTGCGCACATCTGATTTCGCCACTGATCCCAATTCCGGATCCTCCTTCGTTGCAACCAGCACTGTTGCAACCACCCACTCTGGTCTAATTTCTGATGTAACTCTGCGAATACGTATTTTCACACTTCCTATTCCTCTATAACTTGGTAGTAATGCTATTTTTGTACTTCTTAAAATGTTGGTCGCATGCTTGGTCGCCTCTTCTATAGTGGCGAACCTCACCTCTACCGTACCGAACTTTCTTCCTCTGTTGATGTACGTGGCTTCATTCACAATTTCACCCAGGCACTCCTCAATTTCCTCTTCCGTCACCATTTCAATTTTACAGGTTTCGACAGCCGGTGTACGATACACAACTGTCCTCAGAATTTTGTCTTCTTTCGTCTCTTTTTTTTGGGGGGGGGGGGGCACAATTTGTATGAGTCTCACTCAACTTCTATCAAATTCCTGCTTCTGCTCACCTCCTCCATATCCAACTTGGTTTCCAGCGGCACTGGCTTCCTCGCCGCAGTGGCCCTGGCGTAGCTCTCGATGCTGCAGACACTACCACTCGCCATAGCTGGAGGAAAATGCAGCGGCTTGCGTGAAACGTAAGAGCAATAATTCCACAAAAATCACAATTTTTTACAGAGACAACTTACAGTAATTCACACAGTTTTCATAAAGTAACACAACAGTATTTACAATAATTCACAATAATTCACAGAGCCGTTATACCGTTGAGCAGTTCGACCGGCGTTTACCGATTCTGCCGGCTCGCTTCCTTAAATTCCTCAAATAATTTCAATTAAACACAAAGTATCATTCAATCCAAGTATCTTATCAATCGAGGAATGCACACAGAAATTTGTTTCGCCCAAAATTTACGGAAAAAATAACTCGTGCAAAACTCACCAGGAACGGAAACTAATACACCCACATTCAAAGATGATAATGAAATAAAAATTTCAGATTGAACTCCTCAAGTCTAGTAAATAAAACAGAAAATGCATGAAAGGGACACAGGAGAAGAATGCTTCTATTTTGCAAGCATAGTTTATAGTCACGAAATGAAAATACAATACACTTGTATAAAATCTGGAGAGAAAATGGCCCAGATCTAAACGTATCGGACTTCAACAAACAAGTTAACTTAATAAGATACATTCTTAAAACGAAAAATTATAAGAAATTTAGAAGAACATATAAAAAGGATGATACATTACGAAAACGCAATTAATAATGATCGCAAAAACCTAGTAACAATAAAAGCAATGAAAATGTCGACCACAAAGTTATAAATAAGATGTGTGTAGCCCTAATTTGAACCTGAAACTTCAAAAGACAACTAAAGTTGGTGATTGCAAATGACTGAAGCTTTAAATAAACTAATTCAGCTTCAAGAGAAGAAAAAGATCTGAGAAGAGGACAGGCAGTAAAACAGAGAACAGAATGCAGCCATGTTCTGATATCCGGTTCGATTCATTATCAGTTAATGTGAACCATAGCTCTGTTTTATTTCCAGAGTCTTTTTACTGTCTCATTTGAGTTTCTTTGACCCATGCACTGGAGTATAACTGTGTAGTCAAGCAATTTCAACACGGGTTTTGGCTGCTTTTTAAAAGTATAGCTCTTGTCTTTTCCAGTCTAAATAATCCCTACCCAGTTATGTTCTGGAGACCTTGATGAACTACTTGATATGAGGGAAGATTTAATCCTATTCCATCTTTTCCTAAGCAGATTTATATAATATTTCTCTGTTCTCATACCTTTCAAGCTCGTCTACCAGATAACCTCTTTCACTATTGCCACAAGACAAAGAAAAGCCATGTTCTCTGCCCAGTTCAAGGAGAGGAACAGAATATAATTACTATGGACTCAGCTGTTAACCAAATCCATTTTACACATGACAGCATTTATTCGATATAAATCTACAAGTCCGCAATTCCCTGACTCTAAACGATTGTGTGCAGAACGGTTTTATCGCTCTGCTCGCATCTCAGATAAGCTCTGACAGCTAGGGTGCCTTGATAGCACTTCCTGAACTGAGGCTTCCGGAAGTTACCCATAGTAGTTCTCGACCCGAAACTCCTCCTCAACAGAGTAACCAGTCTGTTTCCATCGACATCTAAACTTTCGCCGAGGAAATAGTCATTCTTCTTTGCTACAAATCCTTTACATTGTTAGAGTGGAGCGTCCTTAGATTCAGTTACACAACTATAAGAGGGATAGATTGCCTGATGACATAATAGATGCCGGGAATCTAATCTTGGTCTTAGGTTCACTGAGGACTGAAACCCATTCAAAGACACGAACCATGAAAAAATGTGCTTCACAATCGGTCTCCACACCCTCAATGCGTGCCTGTGCATTGGCTGCAAGAGCATTCCTAACTCGTCTTTCAGAAAGAGCTGAACAAAGATGGGTTACTCGATAAACGAAACACTTCCCTTCCACGAGAAGTTAATCCAATCAGGTGGAAGCTGGGATAGGGCACGATGGTCAATAAAATAGGTGATAAGACATTTCCTCACCACTGCCCGACCCTTCGGAGACAGCTTTATTTCGGCCCATTTGTGATTAAGACTAGCCACGCTGCTAATTATTTCTTGTCAGTCGTTCTCTACCTGGACGTAGGGAGAAATCCAGACACCAAGTAGTTTAACCCGTTCACCGTACCAGGATATAGCACGACGCTTCTCATCAGCTCGAACCTGCCTCTCCAGCTGTCGAGCTGTATACCTACTCAATTGTCCGAGTTGATCTTAGTGGATGCCACCGTTTCATATTCTTTTAAAATGGTACCGTCTGTTTTAATTCCGGTGGTATCCAATACCATGACAATGGCATCATCCGCATAAGCTGACAAGGACTTTCCAGTTCGAAAGAAACATCTTTGAACTGGTTCCAACTATCTGTAGTGACTCAAAACACGGCACCTACACGTGAAGCGAGAGAGAGGGCAGCCGTCTTTGAGAAAATACTGTAAACTTTGACCACCGAGTAGGTGTCCCTGTGCATCGCAGTGTATAAGTTTTGTTAAAAATGTTCGAACTCGGTCGCTTCTTGTATATCGTCCAAGTAAAGATTGTCGACCCTAACAAAGGCTTTCATTTTTACCCATATCTAAAATCTTGAATTTGGAAAGGTTATGGGCCGAAAATTGTATAATTTGTCTCTTTTTCTTAGTAGCATTGCTACTCCAGTCGTATACAACTAAGAATTTCCCCACCGTCCTGCTGCTAGTTGCGGTAATCATCTTTTAAGAGATCCTTAGGTAAATCTGGCATGAATTCGTAAATCTCGGAAAGCAGACGATCCATTTGCGCCTTCTTCCTTCGCTCATCACCTCCTGTACAGGAGCTTCTCACTGGACCTTACATCTTCTGCAGGTAGTCCATCGAGGTATGCACTGAAGTCACCAACTCATTACCTGCCCCGAATACTCCACCGAAGCCATACATATCTGTTCTTCGAAGCCGAGTAACACGCACCCTTTCCATCCGCCAAAGGCCAAATTGTGGGTTTTTGTTCCCTCGTGTTTTAATGCAGACGGATACGTCCAACTTCCAACTACCTTTTCTAAGTCTAGAGTTCCGAGGTCATTGAACTGAGACCTTTGTTCTGGAGTTGATTCCTGGTCATGTGCATTCATATATCTCACTAAGTACAACCATGCTTATCGGATAATGATCACTCATGGTCGGATAATGATCACCCATATAACCATGCTTATCGGATAATGATCACGCATGATCGGATAATGATCACCCATATAACCATGCTTATCGGATAATGATCACTCATGGGCAGGGTGGCACGATGTGTCCTTAAGCAAGGCACCACATTTCGCTTTGGCCCAATTTTCTTAACTGAAAATGAGTCCCAGCCTAGTGATGGTCATCCATCTCTCACTTCATGTCTTATCCCCGCTGTCCCATTGAGTCAAAGATAAGAAGACAGAGAGGGTGTCTCCGTTTACGCAGGCACCCAAAACAATTAGCGAAAGCATAGTACAAGCTACCTGGTCATAATGGCTTCCGAGTGATGGCTTTGGATATATCTTAACAGAAGGGAAGAAAGTAACATTTCAGTTTACCTTTGCTCCTGGACAGTTTGTCACTTCTGAATCATTGCACATCATCCCTGAACATGTCTGACACTGTAAATTCCGTTGAAATAACGAGTAATCTAGAGAACATAAATAATTATCCATATTTAGGAACCAAATAGTGTCATGCATAGCAATAACAAGAAATACTTTGTGATGTCAAGCAAATGTATACGTGTTAAGTGTTGGAATAAACACGTTAGACATATAATCCAAATTATTAAGGAAGACTATAAACATGTTCTTATTTATTAACAAAGACTATAAACATTTTAATAATATATGAACTATAAACATGTGAACAATACACATGGTCATAATATATGAACTGAGCCAAACAATATTTGAATAAAAACTAAAAAAAAAACATTAGCAATAATATGTTGTTCTTTTAAATATATAAGTTTATGGATGTCTTGCCAATTAAGAGAGAACCGGTTTCTAACCTAGATCCGAGGCTCTTCATTAGAATTTCAACAACATCAACAGGGTAATTTTATATGTATGTATGTGTGTATGTATGTATGTATGTATGCATGTGTGTATGTATGTATGTATGTATGTATGCATGTGTGTATGTATGTATATATGAATGTATGTGTGTGTATCTATGTATGTATATATGTATGTATAAGTACAGATTCGTATGTTTCGCCCTATGTAAATATTTTCATGCATATAATTGCATATCTAGGACATAGTTATGTATATTTAAATGATAAACATCTGGAAAGTTCTTACGTTTATGAATTTGTTTTCCAAGATTTCTGATGTTAAATCGTGCGTTGAAACGGATATTGTAGTATTTCGGGATGGTCATATATTTTTTCGTTCGCCAAAGAAGCATACGTTTATTATTGTCCTTATTCTAACTCAAAAGCATTGTCTGAAAATCTTTTGTCACACATCTGTGACCTCTTCAGCGACAATTTTCTTCTTCGTGTGTGCTCTTGCTCCACATATTTCATTCTACTCTTCTTTTGGGAAAGTTTTATAGATATTTACCGTTCCGGTGATGCTGAGAAGCCTAATTTCTCAAGATTGGTATTTAGACAGTGTGCTACATATCCTTGTGCCCCAATAATTACAGGTATAAACCTGAACTTGTAATCTAGATAGAGTAACTGCCAATTTCTCCATAGTTCAGCGTAGGTATTGTCTTTTTCGCTGAACTTCAGCTTTATGTTAATATCCGCTGAGCTGCTGATTTCCACAACCGTACACAGTTTCTAATCTCTATCTCAAATCATTATATCAGGTTTGTTGTGTTTACATTTTATTGTGTTTTCACTGGGACATTCCACCATTACTCCTTTGTATTATGAGTGACGACGGCTTCTACCACATTGTGGTTCTTATTTCTTTGTACTCGGTTTTATCCTTACGATGGATTTCTTTTTATAGTGCCCTAGCTACAACATTATGTCTCATTGGTAGATAATACCTGTGATGATATTTTGGGATAACGGCTTATGATAAGGGTGATATCTTCGTTGTCAACTCCACAACGTCTACCTTGGTCCTCACATGTTATTGTTTATCCTGCATCTCTGATCCTTTTGTGCTTCAGGTATTTGCTTGATAATTCCTCTTCCTGGATTACAAACGCATATCCTTTAAAGTGGGAGGTAGTAATCAGGTTATTGGTCCATGATAGTCTGATTTGATGATCAATATTACTATAATTTCCGAGCGTTCTACTAACATATTCATGCATAGTCTTCTGCTCATTTACGCTCATCCTTTCATTTGGTGATGCGGTAGAGTCGTGTGACTTCTTTGACTTAACGTCATCAGAGAAGGAATGCTGCTCAAGGAGCTGCCTTACGATTCTTGTGATGCTATCGGCCTCATATATGCAAATTTAGTCAAGGGATTCACCTCGATACTTGGCTGTAAAAGATGTTGCCGAAGGGACACGTTACGACATTCGAAGGAATTTTGGATCGATTTTAAGCCTCTGCCGCCTTGTTTTCGTTTTTAGGCATATGTACATGTGTACATATGTATGTATGTATGTATGTATTATGCATGTGTATGTGTGTGCGTATGTGTGCGCGTGTGTGTGGGTATACGTGTGCATGTATGTGTGAGTACCTGTGCGCATATACTTTTCTATACATAATGACATATATGTTTTCTTGGGTGGTGTACGTAATCGATCCCCATTTTAAGTCCATCACTTGGAACCATGGCTGCCTTTGACAGAGTCTTCTCTGTTGTAAACAATCAAGGCATGTCTCTGGTTTGAGGGTATCTTCCTCCCTTCCTCCAGCCAATCACAGCAGCATTGGAAATGGTCATGGGCACTGACAGTTTTCCTGGATAAACTCCAAATCTTCATACGTGTGTCAGTACCGTGTGCGTGTGTATACATATATATATATATATATGTATATACATATAAAC
This sequence comes from Octopus bimaculoides, assembly GCF_046866305.1. Classification (NCBI taxonomy): domain Eukaryota; kingdom Metazoa; phylum Mollusca; class Cephalopoda; order Octopoda; family Octopodidae; genus Octopus; species Octopus bimaculoides. Next base: position 3,318,373 of record NC_142957.1, on the reverse strand, counting down.
GCGTGTGTTTATATATACATATCTTCTAAATTTAAAGCTTTTACTAATCTCATATATGTGTAACACGGCTTCTTTGTGATCCGATCTAGGTTGTTGCGATTATTAATTGCGTTTTCGTAATGAATCATCCTTTTTATATGTTCTTCTAAATTTCTGATATTTTCTTATTTTTAGAATGTATCTTATAAATTCAGGGCATCTTAAAATCATCATAGAGTCATCGTACTTGGTAAAGGGTCACCAGTCACTCAATGTTTCCGTTTCACTGACCCCTCGCTTTTCGATTTGACCCTCAGCACCGGATTTCCCATTTCTTCAGGGAAGTGCTCTATATCTTCTTTCTGAAAACTTATACCCTCTTTGATTCCAATTCCCACCCACACATTTTCTTATCAACTCCCCAGCCCATGCTCTACCAATATCTACTTTACATGTCTGCTTCCTCTTCTTTCCTCTCCCATCCCACCAGATCCACTTGCACCAACCCACACACACACACACACACATCTCTTTCCCATAGCGTCTTCTGTCTTTTACACATACAAATACAAACACAAACACACTGTTACATGGACTCAGAGATATTCATGTCTGAGACACACACACACACACACACACAAGTGACCTCACACATGCACTTTCTTAAACATTGCTTTTGGTTTCAACCTCCAAATCACTCAAGTCTCTCTCCTCCGTTTACCTTTCATTACTATTTGGCCCCTACTAACTGCAGCCAATTCACTCCCTTATACATAGCCATGCTAACGCTCTTCTGCCGTCTCTTCCTAATTCTTCGAATAAAAACCAGTTTTGGTCTTCTCTCCTTCTTCCGACACCCATTTTCTTACCCTCTCTTCCCATATGTGTACCAACACCTTGCTTGGACCGTCTACATTATTTAATCTTCATGAAGTGTGCCTTCTTGACAGACATTTTACATTCCTGTTTTTTTTTGTTTCTTGGAATTTTTCTTGTCTCGATATTTGATCTTCTCAAATAATTTTATTCTCGCATTCGAATTTTAGCTTCTAGTTTCTGCTGATTCTCTCCATGTCACGTCTTACAGCTTTTATAGAGTTCACAGAACATTGCGAAGCAAGCATGATGATAGCATTTTGATATTCAGTACGAATCACAATGATACATGTGATTGTTTTCCAATATTCAGATGGATCCCAGTCCTCCATGTCAGCTAAATTTTTCTCAGCTGCAACTTTATGTTCATGCGCTCCAACGCCATTGACTATTCACGAATACATTAAGCTTTTCCTGAAAAAATGGGATATAACAATCGTCATATTTAATCTAAACACTCTGCACACATCCCTCTATCTATCCATCCTCTACATTCATTATTCTTGTGAGGGTCACGAAGATAGAGTCCTGAAGTTCCTTCTGCATAGGGTCCTATCAGAAGCAATTGTCAATACATTTTCTGGCTGCATTCTCGAACCTGACCGACTGAAACTATGGATATTATCTCGCCATCTTGTTCTTGGTCTACCCTTAGATTTTCTGCCGGTTTGGAGAGACGCCCTCATCTCCAAAGCACGCACACTGTCAAGTAATGTTACTCCAGAGATTCTTCGGAGGAAACTCATTTTGGCCTCTGTTATTGGTGATCATACTCTTTCGGTCGTTAACCAATATTCATGTCCAGAGGTGAGGGTAGGTTCTCTTACCAAGCTGTCCTTTTCTGAGGATCGAATACTAGAGCATTTGTTGTACGTCGGGAAGGTCATTATGCCAATAATAAACGCACGCACTTGTTCATTTCACTTCTTTATTATTCGTCACTTTGTTAAACATTTGTTAACCAATTAGTCCGTCAACCAGTTAGGGCTCTTTGAGACATTTTGTCGCCATTCATGACCTGTTCAATGTCTGTCTTATATTTTGGTTCTATGCTTATGTAGTCGTACGGATGTGAGTGAGAATGTATGTGAGAGAGGGTGAGTTAGAAAGAGTGTGTGTCTCTGTACATGTGTGTGTGTATGTGAATACCCATTCATGCCTGCGTGCGCTGTTGTGTGTATGTGTCATATATGTATGCTTGTGTATGTGTGTGTGTGTGTCGATTAGGGTTTGTTTGATACAGTTGGCTCCTTAAGTGCATTAAAGAGAATGTGTGAATGTGAAGCGCATGCATGGCAAAACGTTTATTTCTTTATATTTTTATCTGTTGGTCTTGTTTCGTAAGACATTATATTGCGAGCTGCAGAGAATGACCGGAATTTTCTTTGTGTTAATAATAAAAGAACAGAAACAAGGAGGATTTTACTTACTTCTACATTGCGAAAATTTCCATATAGGTATTCTTTTGCCTAAGTCTGTCTGACACCGGCCATTGATACGCACATATTGCTTATAGTTATTTTTCATATATTTCACTAAGGCTGGCAGGTGACATCCACACATCATATTCTTATTGCCATGGAGGTCACTGTAATTATAAAGGGAACTCTAACTGAATGTGCTTCTGGTCAAAAGAGAAACTGGTGTTTGATTTGCCAAGAAACAAAGTTTATAATACTTGAGCAAGTTTATTAAAGTTATGACATTCAGGTTTATTTTTTCCAAAAGATGCTGATAGCATCAATAATGTGAAATGGTTTTTAATGGAAAGTGGAATCATATAAAGTTCCTATTCTCGTTTAGCTAACATTATTAAATAATAAAGCACTTATAAGCAAGAAGATTATTAGCCACTTGAAATGATTCCATTTTATGGTGGTTTAGGGAGGTTTTGGTGTCGGAGATTTGGTAATAACGACCTGGCCATTGTTTCTGAGTAAAACACATTTAAACGTTACGTTGTAGGACTAGGAACGTTGTGTTTGTTCTACGCACCACTTGTCTTTAAAGTTGGAGATGTACCACTGCAGGAACTGAAAAAGTACAGAGTTGTACATTTTTTAGCTTCTGTGGTAGACATGCACGTGAATACTCATAATTAGCAAGGAGACAATAAAATGATAAATGTTTATTATTCGAAATGTCACAAAATATTTTCTGTTTTTTTTAAAACAATAATGATGGCATGGAACAGCCCACCTAGCTCACCAGTTCTTGTCAACCCGTGGTTCTTCTTTTCCTTTTTCTATGACATAACTTCCTTTCGTTATCTGGTGTGTTTATTTTAATGGTCTGCGAATATATACAGTTTCTTTGCCCTAGGTGTCAGAAAGACACTCGGCAAGAAATGGAAACAAAATTGAAAGAAAGAAATTACCCAGCTGGATGACAAAGGGAAAGATATTGTTACGTGCCGAGGATCCTGAAAAGGGAAATGTTGCATCCAACTTTAGATCAATAACAGGCCTTCTGCAAATGTGGAAATTAATATCAGGTGCTTTGGCCGGTAAACTGTATAGATATCTGGAAAAAAGTGGGCTGCTGCCTACTGAACAGAAAGGGTGCCGAAAGAGGAGTCGGGGAACGAAGGGTCAGCTCTTAATTGATAATCTAATTATCAGGAACTGCAAGAGAAGACACACAAACCAGAACATGTTATGGGTTGTCTATCTTAAAGGATACGAAATGAAACCACTCTCCTGGATAATAAGAACAATGGAAATGTATGGAATAGTGGAAAATATGTGAAGCCTTATATGGAATGGCATGAAGGACTAGTGAACGAAATTGACAGCATGGAATCAAGCATTTGGAGAGGTGAAAATCAAGAGAGAAATCTTCCTGGGAGATAATGTGTCCCTATTGATCTTCGTGATAGGAATGATTCCCTTGAGTGAAATACTACAGAAAACAAAGTTGCGGTATAATCTGTGAAGAGGTAAGGGAAAACTGAACCAATTGCTGTTCATGGACGACCTGAAGCTATTCACAAAAACTGAGGCAGAACTGGACAGCCTAGTCCAGTCTGTGCGGATTTTATCCAATGAAATTAAAATGGAGTATGGAGTCTGAAAATGTGCTACGATGGTGATCAGGAGAGGAAAGCTTCTCAGGACAGAAGAGCATACGGTTGGCAGGTGGTGAACGGATGAAGCTGATTCAACATCGATCCCGCTATGAACACCTAGGAATACTTCGGGCAGATGAAATCAAACACAACGCCATGAAGGAGAAGACAAAAAGAGAATACCTGCGGCGAATAAGAAATATATTGGCTTCAAAGCTAACTGCCACCAATTTCGGCAATAATCTCGCGCGCAGTCGCAATAGTTCGGTATGGCGCTGGAACGATGCATGAAGCCCATCATCCACGTGCAGACACTGATCGCCTATACATGAAGAGAGCAAACGGAGGAAGAGTACTAATAAATGTAGAAGACTGCGTGTGTATCGAACTCGAGAGTTTAATGAGATACCTAGCCTAAAGTAAGGAAACCTTGCTCATGACAGTTAGGAACGAGGGAGTATTGAAAACAGAGAAAACAAGGGAAAACAAAAGGAAAAAGTACAAAAAGGACATGAAGAAGAATCATTTCAGAAGTTGCTGGAAAAAATAGGTGAGACTGGCTGATGAAAATAACACTAAAAGAAGAGATCGAGAACACTATACTGGCAGCGCTGGGCTAAGCTTTGGTTACGAACTGAAAGGGCAGCCAGAGGAATGAGCCAGTGCTTCCGCTGTGCCGCATCCGTAGTAGGGTGGATAAAACCGTTGCCCAGATCATGAACGAATACGCTAGACGTGCCTCAAACCACTACTGCGAAAATTAGGGTCTAGAGAGAAGCAAAATGTGGTATATGCAAAAACCGCAGAGAGTGGTGGGGTCGGAGATTAGCAAAATCCTCTGGGATTTCCTAATCCAAACAGATCAGGTGCTAGAGCATAATTGTGGCGGTTGACAGGGTGCACCACATATGCTATATAGTTGATGTTGCATACCAGTTTGACCCAGGAATGGTCAAGAAGGAAGGCGAAAAGATAGATAGATACGAAACAGACCGGCTATGGAAAATGAAGAAGGTGAAGATAGTGCCAATTATTATTGGTTCCTTGGGAACAGTATCTAAAGGCATCATCAGGAATATAAGGAAAATTGAAATAGTGTATACAATAGACTTGTTACAAAATATTTCCCTCCTTGGCACAGCTAGAATAATCAGGAAAGTATATGATAGCTGAAAAGAACGGATATCATAGTACCGTAGGCTGCAGGTCGCAAACCATCTACGCATGCAAGACACCAGGAGCTACCAGAAAACCTGTGATAAATAGAAATAATAACAATAATAATCGTGTCTACTAAAGACACAAGGCCTGAAATTAGTGGGGAGGAGACTAGTCGATCACATCGACTGCAGTGTTTTACTGATACTTAATTCATCCACCCCGAAAGAATGAAAATCAAAGTCGACCTCGGCGGAATTTGAACTCCGATCGTAATGACAGACGAACTAGCGCTAAGCAATTCTTCCGGCGTGCTGACGATTCTACCAGTTCGCCGCTTTAATAATAATAATAATAATAATAATAATAATAATAATAATAATAATAATAATAATAATAATAATAATAATAGACAACAGTCAGCCACCTTCTATATATGGATGACCTAAAATTATATGCTAAAAACGACAAAGAGCTAGAAACACTACTACAGACAGTACACGGATTTACCAAGGAAATAGATATGAAATTCGGATTAGAAAAATGTGCCAAAGCAACCCTTAAAAGAGGAAAATTAGTTAAAAGTAGGAATATAACACTAGCCAAAGCCAATGAAATAAGAGAACTAGACGAAAGCCAACCATACAAGTATTTAGGAGTCAATGAACTAGATAGGATACAACATACACAAATGAAAGAAAAAATAAAGAAAGAATATACTATAGACGAGTCAGATCAATACTAAAAACAGAACTCAATGCTAAAAACAAGATAATGGGTATCAACACATTAGTTATAAGCTACAGCTACGACATCCTTAACTGGACACTAAACGAACTATCTAAAATAGACAGGAAAACAAGAAAAATAATGACAGGATATAGGATGCACCACTCAAAATCTGACATAGAAAGGCTATATATACAACGCACAGAAGGTGGCAGGGGTCTTATACAGCTAGAAAACTATTATAAAATAACCACCATAGGACTGCAAAAATACCTACTCCAGAAGCAAGGGAAACTAATACAAATAGCCACAAAACACGAGCAAAACAAAAAACTGTTTTCAGTATTTAAGGAAGCTGACAAATACAAACAAGAAATCAATCTACCTAACAAATACGAAGAAGAAGAAGAAGAAGAAGAAGAAGAAGAAGAAGAAGAAGAAGAAGAAGAAGAAGAAGAAGAAGAAGAAGAAGAAGAAACAACAAAAGCTATAAAACAAATGAAATCCAAACTAAAACTAGAACAGCAACGGACCATGATAAAACGATGGCAAGAAAAGCCCCTACATGGTAAATACTGGGCTAAACTAAATGCGAAAGAAATAGACAGAGAAAAATCCCAGCAATGGCTGAGAAGCTCAGGACTCAAAGCAGAGACTGAAGGATTTTTAATTGCTGCACAAGACCAGAGCCTCCCCACCAGAAATTACCAAAAACACACAATGAAAAGAAATATAACAAGTAACTGTAGAATATGTGGAGATCGACAAGAAACAATAAATCATATTATCTCTGGCTGCCCAGTCCTGGCTAAGAAGGAATATATTCACAGACACGACAGAGCTGGGACCTATATACACTGGAAGCTATGCCAACACTATGGAATAACAACAGAAAAAAGATGGTATAAACACACGCCAGAAAAGGTCACAGAAAACGAGAAAGCAACCATACTCTGGGATATGCCAATACACACAGATAGAGAAATTAAGGCAAATAGACCAGATATAGTTGTCAAAGATCATGAAGAAAAAAATGCTTTCTAATTGATGTATCAATACCAGCAGATGACAACGTTTCTCTAAAAGAAATGGAAAAACTTTCAAAATACAAAGACCTGGAAATAGAGATAACTCGAATGTGGAATCTAAAAACAGAAACAATTCCTATCATAGTAGGTGCCTTAGGTATAATAAAAAAATATTCAGACAAATACATAACAAAAACACCAAGACTGACAAATATATATAACATACAGAAAATTGCACTACTGGGTACTGCACACATTCTACGCAAAACACTTTCAATACAGTATACATAAGAGCACCACAGCAAACCACAGCATATACCCAAGGCGCACAGAGCTGCGCTCGGTAGTGAAGTGAAAGCACGTTATAAAAATAGAACTACTGAACAATAATAATAATAATAATAATAATAATAATAATAATAATAATAATAATAATAATAATAATAATAATAATAATAATAATGATAACCAGTATGAATGAACGCGATCATCTCCCAAATATTCGCAATTCTAATCAAAACCTGAAAATAATTGGTAAAAGCCACCTTGCACTTAAGGATATAAGTCCAGCTACTGATGCTGATATTACAGATCTCAACCACCTGCACTATGCATCCGCGAAAATCTCAACGATTCTATGTGGTGAAAAGATTAGAAAACGGCAACATTCCCACAAAATGTCTTCTTGGCATTAGCGTATTCAACACCATATTCAGCTACTTAGGTCTGACATAGAATGTTTGAAAAAACCTTAAGTTTAACAAGACTATCACACCTACAAAACCCCGAAAATTAAAGAAAACATATATAAAAACCATATTTGACATTGATACCACCATAGAAACCATCAAGAAAAAGGTATGTGGTAAAGCTGCCCGCATAGCTAGGTATGAAAAGCGCGTTAGATTCTTCAAGGACATGTTCAAAAATAACCCCAAATATTTTTACAGGAAGATACCAGTTAGAGTAAAGTCTGTCCCATGAAAAGAAGTGCAGGAATTTTGGAATTAAAATTTGGGCAAAAGATTAAAACACACAATGAAAACGCCCCTTGGATTGATAGAATATATACAGACTGAGATTCCTTAGAAGAGCAAAAGTGGGAGGGTGTCAAGGTAGAAGATATAAGATCTGCTCTCAGGAGGTCAAGCAAACGGAAGTCACCAGGAAAGGATAAAATTCCTAACTTCTGATTTAATGCCTTCCCAGGGAGCCATGAACTACTAACCAAACTTTACAACGATGTTTTGCAACGTCCTGGTATGAGCCCCTCTTGGCTGGTTAATGGTTTAACATTCCTACTTCCCAAAAATGAAGAAACAAACGAGCCAAAAAATTATCGACCCATAAACTGCTTAACAACAATATATAAAACGCTAGCAGCTGTCGTGACTCAATATATCTATAGTTTTTTTTTTAAATAGAAAGTAGCATATTTCCAAATGAGCAAAAAGGATGTAAACGTGGATCTTATGGTTGTAAAGATCAGTTACTCATCAATAAGATGATCTCAGATAATTGTCATAAACGACGCAAAAACTTGTCAATAGCCTGGATAGACTATAAAAAGGCTTTTGATAGCCTACCACAAAGCTGGATTAAGAAACGTCTGGAAATAAAATGAAATAAAATAAAATAGCTCCTACTCTACGAAACTTTTTGTCTTCAAGTTTGAGATCATGGACAACCACACTGACTTTGAACAGTGACAATGAATCTCTAAATGCTGGAGCTGTAAGTATTTCAAGTGGCATTTTCCAGGGTGACTCACTATCACCACTCCTCTTCTGTCTAGCCCTAATACCTCTCTCAAAATTGCTCAATGATGCACAGTACGATTATAAAATGTTTGATAAAAATATAAATCATCTCATTTACATGGATGATTTAGAGCTATTTGCAAAACATGACCAACAATTCAAGGGCTTACTAGCGATTGTTAAACAATTCAGGGATGACATCAGGATGTACTTTGGCCTCGATAAATGTGCAAAAGCTACCTTTATCAAAGAAACATTGACAGAAACATCTAACGTTAAGCTTGACCAGCAAAATGTCATAAAAGAGTTAGAACCAGCGGAAAGCTACAAATACCTACGGATAATTGCAGGGGAAGGAATCAAACATTCAGTGATGAGGGAAAGGATCAGAAGAGAATGTTATCGCAATACTCAAGACAGAGCTGAATGCAAGAAACAGGATCGAAGCGATCAATGCTAAAGCAGTCGTGACTTACAGTTTCGATATCATTAACTGATCAATTACTGAAATATGTAATGTTGACAGAAAAATACAAAAACTGTTGACAATGCATAGAATGCACCCCCTATGTCAGATATAGAACGACTTTATCTGCCAAGAAAATAGGGAGACCGTGGACTTTTACAACTGGCATTAACAATGAATATTGCCACAATTGGCCTAGACACCTACCTGAAAAACTCTGAGGACTGGATGTTGAAGCTTGTCTCAAAACATGAAAACAAGAAAGCATCATACTCAGTAACAAAACAGACAAAGGAATATCTAACTGAATTCCAAATACAACAAATTCCAGAATTAGACGTACTAGTGTGCGTTGGCACTCCGTCGCTTACGACGTCGAGGGTGCCAGTTGATCCGATCAACGGAACAGCCTGCACGTGAAATTAACGTGCAAGTGGCTGAACACTCCACAGATACATGTACCCTTGACGAAGTTCTCGGAGATATTCAGCGTGAAACAGCGTGACAAGGCTGGCCCTTTGAAATACAGGTACAACAGAAACAGGAAGAAAGAGTGAGAGAAAGTTGTGGTGAAAGAGTACAGCAGGGTTCACCACCATCCCCTGCCGGAGCCTCGTGGAGCTTTAGGTGTTTTCGCTCAATAAACACTCACAACGTCCGGTCTGGGAATCGAAACCGCTAGTCCGCTGCCCTAACCACTGGGCCATTGCGCCTCCACAGACGTACTAGTAACAAGTATATAAAAAGCTAAGCGGATGAAAACCCATGCTAAAACTGCCGCCTTAGATATTCTGATTGATAAATGGCAAGAAAAACCTCTCAATGGCAAATACCCAAAGAGAGTGAATAACGCCGATGTTGACAAAGACCTTACCTACCGATGGCTAATGGCTTCTGGCTTAAAATCAGAAACAGAAAGGTTTATCATAGCAGCCCAAGATCAATGCCTACCTACAAGGTAGTACCTTGCCAATATATTCTTTTCTATTCTAGGCACAAGTTCTGAAACTTACGGGGAGAGGGCCCGTCGATTAGATCGATCTCAGTACGCAACTGGTACTCAATTTCTCGACTCCGAAAGGATGAAAGGCAAAGTCGACCTCGGCGGAATTTGAACTCAGAACGTAAAAACAGACGAAATACTACTAAGCGTTTCGCCTGGCGTGCTAACGTTTCTTATTTTTTATTGCCCACAAGGGGCCACACACAGAGAGGACAAACAAGCACAGACAAACGGATTAAGTCGATTATGTCGACCCCAGTGCATAACTGGTACTTATTTAATCGACCTCGAAAGGATGAAAAGCTAAGTTGACCTCGGCGGAATTTGAACTCAGAACGTAGGGGCAGACGAAATACCGATTTCTTTATTACCCATAAAGGGCTATACAAGTAATTTTTAAGACATCACAAAACATAAAGACAGTACAAAAGGCAAATATAAAATCGGGGTAATTGAAATAAAATGATAATATGCAAGAATGAAAAAATATGAGGCGCAATGTCCACTCGACCCCCGAAGTCGGGTGGTTACATTTATCCAGTTTTTCACTTTTACGTTCAACTTATAAAGTAAGCATTTTAACAGTTTTGTAACTCAAAAAATTCAAACACTCGCGTTACCTTTCTCCCATTAACCACTGTTGCTTCTGTCCTTATCAACTGCAAATAATCAGTTCTAGTGGGTGGTATCTCCACCAACCATATCCGTTTCGTTGTTATATTTTCACCAAGTTCTTTTATGTACTCCCAGTAGTTTTCCTCATGTATCAAAAGGCATTTCTCAGCACATTTCTCTGGCATCTTCACTCTTATTATTTCCTCCAACCTCTCGACCTTTCTCTCCATCTGCTCGCAATTCTCGTATTTTATCAAAACCCCGTTGAGTTTCACATCTTTATCCGTTCTCTCCTCCTCTTGTACATTATTAGTTTCTGGCTTTTCTATCTCTCCTTTGTTTTCTGCTGACCGTTCCTTTGACTTATTTTTTCCTTCGCTTTTAGGGTTAGTATTTCCATTTTCGTTCTTCTCCTTTGTTTTCTCTGTTTCACACTTCTGTCTTTCTTTCATTTCCTCAGTGTGGTCTACAATGTTTTCCTCCTCTGCTTGTGCTTTCTCTTGCTGTGGCTGTGTGAACTCGTATAGGGGGGGCATTTGATCTTCATATGACCTCTTTTCCCGCATACGTAGCAATTTGGTTTCCTTCTCTCGACTACAACATTTAACGTTCTCTCATCCTCAACTTCTATCTGGTAGGGAATTCCTTCTATGTCCTCAAATATGGAAAAAAGCCACATTTCGAGTCCAAATCCCCACCATTTGCGCACTTCTGATTTCGCCACTGGTCCCAATTCCGGATCCTCCTTCGTTGCAGCCAGCACTATTGCAACCAACCACTCTGGTTTAATTTCTGGTGTAACTCTGGGAATACGTATTTTCACACTTCTTATTCCTCTATAACTTGGTAGTAATGCTATTTTTGTACTTCTTAGAATGTTGGTCGTATGCTTGGTTGCCTCTTCTATAGTGGCGAACCTCACCTCTACCGTACCGAACTTTCTTCCTCTGTTGATGTACGTGGCTTCATTCACAATTTCACCCAGGCACTCCTCGATTTCCTCTTCCGTCACCATTTCAATTTTACAGGTTTCGACAGCCTGTGTACGATACACAACTGTCCTCAGAATTTTGTTTTCTTTAGTCTCTTTTAGGAGGCACAATTTGTATGAGTCTCCCTCTACTTCTATCAAATTGATGCTTCTTCTCACCTCCTCCATGTCCAGCTTGATCAACTTGGTTTCCAGCGGCACTGGCGTCCTCACTGCAGTGGCCCTAGCGTAGCTTTCCATACTGGAGACACTACCACTTGCCATAGCTGGGGAAAATGCAGCGGCTCGCGTGAAACGTAACAGCAATAATTCCACAAAAAATTACAATTATTTACCGAGACAATTCACATAGTTTTCACAAAGTAACACAACAGTATTCACAATAATTCACAGAGCCGTTATACCGCTAATCAGTTCGCCCAGCGTACTAACGTTTCTGCCAGCTCACCGCCTTACTACCAGGCCAATATATTAAAGAACGGCAGCTGTCCAACATGTGTACGTCAACAACAAAATGAAGCCATTGATCATTTTGTCTCCATGTGCAGTCTTGTTGCGCCTACAGAGAATCTCAACAGGCATTATAGAACTGCACAATATATTCACTGGGTAATTTGCAATAACCTGGACTTGTCCATGATAAAAACTGGTGAGAACACAAACTACCTCCGGTGCTTGAAAAGGATCACATCTTACTCCTCTGAAACTTCACCATTCAATCTGACAGAAAGATAGACGCAAATAGGCCAGACATTATATTGAAAGACTTCAGACAAAAATCATACCTCCTCATTGATATGACTGTTCCAATCGATATAAACGTATCTGTCAAGACCTACCAAAAACTGAGCAAATATAAAGATCTTGAAATAGAAATTAGCAAAATGTGGAACCTGAAGACAAAAACAATACCTGCTATCATAGGCGCCCTAGGAATGATAGCAAAAGGGGATGATTGCTATCTAGCACAGATACCACGAAACCCCAAAATGGTAGAAATTCAAAAGATAGTGCTCATGGGAACTGCCTATATCCTACGTAAAAAAACTGTCTATGTAATCTCAAATTTTAAAACAACTCATAATTTTCTTGTTTTCTTAAACATTCTCTAGAACAATACTATGTACAAAAGCAAATATATGACATGTTAGGTATAACACCAACATGAACTTCTAGCTTGATGTCTCTTGAGATCTCTGGATGAGACTTGGAGTCAACTTGTACAAATGGAAAGCAAATGTCAAACATTAAATAATTATTATTATTTTAGCAAAATGAAGTAGATTGATACGTTTAGTTTTTGAACCTGTGGAAGATACACGAGATATCGAAATACCGTTCGCTTGATGACAATGGCACTCCTCCTTTTTTTGCTTCTATATCTTCTGGAGGAGTTACCTCAGTCCTATAAATATTATTATCATCATTAATAATAATAATAATAATAATAATAATAGCAATTGTTAAACAATTCAGTGATGACATCAGGATGCAATTTGGTTTCGATAAATGTGCAAAAGCTACATTTAGCAAAGGGAAAATGACAGAAACATCTAACGTTAACCTTCATCAGCAGAATGTCATAAAGGAGTTAGAACCAGCGGAGAGCTACAAATACCTAGGGGTAATTGAAGGGGAACGGAATCAAACATTCAGTGATGAGGGAAAGGATCAGAAGAAAATGTTATCGCAGGAAAAGAGCAATACTTGAGGAGCTTCGGGTTATTGAAAAACTTGACTACGCTGAATGGGCGTTCCCAACAGTTTATATCAAGAAAAAAGATCTGCGTATGTGTTGAGTATTCAAGAGAGATAAACGAATATTTGATACCATATAATTACCCGTTACCAAATCCGGAAGAAATTTTTGCGGATTTGGAGGAAAATGTTTTCGAAGTTAGACCTATCTGAAACATACCTACAGCTACAAGTTGATGAGAAATGTTCAAAATTACTAACGATAAATACCAATAAAGGATTGTATAAATTTAATCGACTTCTCTTTGGTATTAAGCTAGCTCTAGGTAATTTCCAGCAAGTTGTGGACACTATGCTCGCAGATTCGAATTTCGCAATAGCTTACTCTGACGACATACTGAAAAAAGTGAATCTCGTGGTCAGCATGCTGAGCATGTTAAAAAGTCTTCGAAAAAATAAACGATTATGACTTCAAGCTTAGCTAGGAATAGTGTGAATTTTTTATGCCAAGAATAAAATATCTAGGGCAGATTATAGATAAAAATAGACGTAGACCACGCCCGTCAGAGGCGAGTCCAATAAAAATTATGCCTCACCCGACAAACATGATTTGGAAGCATCCCTAAATAATTTGTTAAAAAATACATTAAGTGGAACTGGTCGGACAAGTGCCAAAAATATTTTAAAGATATTAAAAATAGCTTAACGTCAGGATTGTCTTTATCACATTTTTACCCAAATTTAGAAATGGTTGTGGGATCAAACGCTAGTGAAAGTGGTACTGGAGCTGTGGTTTTACATAAATATGAAGATGGTATCGTGAAAGCTCTAGCTCATACTTTGCGCTCCTTATTGCCGGCTGAGAAAAGTTACAGTCAAATAAAGAAGCATTAGCCATCAAATTTGCAGTAAGGTAATTCCATAAATTTATACAGGGAAGACGATTCCGTCTGCTGACCACTGCCCTTTATTGTCAATCTATGGATAAGAAAAGAGTATTCCCACACTTACAGCCAACAGACTCCGGCAGCGGGGAATGATCTTATTGAATTATGACTTCAAGATGTAGTATTTTCCATCTAAAAAATTGGGACATGCAAATGGTTTGTCGAGTGTAATACCAAAATACAGTGAACTACTAGAAGACACACGGGTAGCGGCGATAAGAGCCGAAAATGAAATAAAGAAGTATATTGTGGAACGTTGTACGTGAATTGCTTGTCATATTGGAGGAAATAAAATTGAGGCAGAAACGGACGAGTTTATCAGGAAAAATGAAAAAAAAATAGTGAGATCAGAAGAAACAAACGAAAGACATGCGTGCTGATGGACGTAACATGGTTTCGAAATTGTATTCCATATGTAATAATGTGTTTATGTATGCACACTGTCACATTTAAAACGTGAGAAATGTCTTACATAGGTTTACTGTTCCACTCGAAAATTGTATTTGTAATATCCATATCAGCTGACTGATTTCGTTGTCTGAAAATGCAATCTTTTCCAGACTAATAGTAAGGCATTTTCTTACTACAAAACCAAGTATTCGAATTATTAATGGTACAGATATATATTTGTAATTCTGATATAGAAGCTGGAGGTATCGAAGCAGTTGTCCATATCTGGTGACCTTTCTCTTTGATTTTCAAAGAGATAGTCACATCAGCAGAACAGCTGACCTCTATTGTGGTACATACATTTACTTGCCTGTCCCCAAAAATGTATGTATGTCATTGTTTAGTTTTATTTCAAGATTTCTTGCCAATAGAGAAAGAGCCGGTTTCCAGCCTAGGTCCAACCTCCCTTCATT
The DNA here is from genome assembly GCF_046866305.1 of Octopus bimaculoides. Taxonomy (NCBI): domain Eukaryota; kingdom Metazoa; phylum Mollusca; class Cephalopoda; order Octopoda; family Octopodidae; genus Octopus; species Octopus bimaculoides. The sequence continues at coordinate 3,303,193 of NC_142957.1, read as the reverse complement.
GGAATTTCAACATCAACAGCAGTGTATTTTTTATATATGTATGTATGTATGTGTGAAGTTTTGTATATTTTGTTTTGTGCATATATTCCCATGCATATACTTGCATATCAAGACATGCTCATATATACTTAAATGATAAATTTCTGGGAAGTTTTACTGATTTTTACAGTTCCGGTAATTGCTTGAATCTGTGGTTTTCGAATCAGCTTTTTACTTTCTGGTTTTCAGAAGCCTAATCTCTGAAAATTAGTATTTAGGCAGTGTGCTATATATCTCAGTGCCCTAATAATTACAGGTATAAACCTGAAATTGTCATCTGGATAGAGTAACTGCATATTTATCAATAGTTTAGCGTAGGTATTTTCTTTTTCGCTTATCTTCAGCTTTATGTTAACATCCGCTGGGCAGCTGATTTCCACAATTCCCCACAATTTCTCTTCTCCATCCCAAATCATTATGTCAGGTCTGTTGTGTTCCCATTGTATTGAGGTTGTCACTGGGACATTCCACCAGTCCTCCTCTTTATTATGAGTGGCTGTAGCTTCCACCATACTGTGAGTTTTATTTCTTTGTCGTCCGGATTATCCGTTTTAGCTACAGTGTCCTAGCTAAAACATCATATCATATTGTGTGTGTGTGTGTGACAGAGAGAAAGAGAGAAAGAGAGAGTGTGTGTGTCTGTGTGTGTGGATGTGTGTAGGTAGGTTTGTGTGTGTAATTATCTAAAAATCGCAATCAGAAATAAACAAGCCCTGAGGGGCTATTATTAGTATTGTTTATATAATATTATATTATAGACTGACGCGGCGAACTGGCGGAACCGTTAGTACGCTGGGCAAAATGAAATGGTCGTCGACATTTCGTCCGTGCTTATGTTCTGAGTTCAAATTTCGCCGAGGTCAATTTCGCCTTTCATCATTTCGGGGTCGATAAATTAAGTAGCACTTGAGAACGGGCCGATATAATCGACTTACACTCTTCACCGAACTTGCTGGCCTTGTGCCAAAATTTGAAAGCCGTAATATATTATAGACTCATGAAGACTACGAGCTTACAGAATCGTTATCATGCTGGACAAGGTGCTTGGCGGCATTTCTTCAGTTTTCTCGCTCTGAGTTTAAATTCTGAGGCGATCTTTACCTTTCATCCATTCGGAGTCGCTAAGTTAAATACCAATCGAGTACTAAGGTGGATGTAATCGAGAAGCCCCCAGCCATAAATCTTCAGACATTGTGCTTGTAGTAGAAAGAATATTATATTCTTGGGATAACCAAATTACCAAATGGTTTCATGATGGAAATGCAGAGGCAAAAGCAGCAACCATCAAACATATCGGAATGTAACTGTTATGGATATTCTTCCTTTTGATAATTTGGTCATCGTGTGAATATATCATAATAATACTAATTGTACATGTGTGCGTGTGTGTGTGCGTGTGCGTGTGCGTGTGTGTGTGTGTGTGTGTGTGTGTGTGTGTGTGTGTATAGTGTGTTTATGTATATATTAGGTCATCCCATATATAATGCGGTTTTTTCAATTGCATGAACAAAGAGTCGGAGGGGTCAGGATAAACTACCTGCATCAACTTGCTATAAAAAATAGGTAGTAATTCTACCTTGTACTTATTCTTAGTGGAAGCTTTGAAGAGTGCAGTTCGATTTTAACAGCTTTCAAATCTATAATAGAAGTGACAAAGGAGCATATTCAGCATATTTTGCTTCATGAGTCCAATAAAGGCAACAGTGCAATGGAAACAGTGTCAACGGTGGTTCCAGAAATTCCGAGCCAGCCACTACAGCTTAGAAGACGAGCCATGGCCAGGAAGATATGTAGAACTTAACGAGGACGACCTACAAATCCTGGTGGAACAAAATCCCATCGTAACTGTTAAGGAACCAGCAGAGATGCTTGGATTTGATCATTGAACCATTCTTCCTCACCTCCGTGCCATCGGAAGATCTGCAAATTGGCTCAATAGATTCCTCACATTCACTCTCGCACGCACAAACTGAATGTGAGTTCTGCTGTCACGTCTCACGAATGAACCGTTTTTGAACAGAATAGTGACTGTTGACGAGAAATGGTTTTTCTAGTAAGATGCGAAGCGCCGAAGCCAGGAAAAGGAGAAACACGGGGAACGCACGCTTTTAAAAGGTCTCTACCCACATAAGGTTGTGTTATCTGTTTGGTGAGATATGAAAGGTTTAGTCCGCTTTCAACTTTAAAACCGAAACTAATCGATAACAAAGGAGTCCTGTTGCGAGTTGCTTGAGCAGTTTAAGTCAGCGTTGGAAAAAAAATGACTATCTTTGGTTTCAAAATGAAAGGTGTTCTTCCGTCAAGATAATGCTCAGACACATACAGCGAGAATGAAATCCCAAAGGCTGGAACAGTTTGAATGAGAAACGGTACCCCACTCACTACATTTGCCGGACATTGCTCCATCTGATTATCATTTATTCGGCAATCTTCAAAATCATTAGGACGAAAAAATATAAATTCTGTAGACGAGGTCAGAACAGTACTGGAGAAGTATTTTTCGTCACAGACAAGTGAATTTTAGAAGAAAGGCCTTGCAACTCTACCAGAGAGATGGGAGAACATTATAAAAAAAATGAAGGAGAGTATATTTTAGATTAAAAAAGAATTTTATTTATCTTCATTTTGAAAAATAAAAGATTAAAAACCGCATTATATATGGGATGACCCAATACATACGCATACACACACATATATGCATATATGTGTCTGGGCCATTGTATCATCTCCAGTTTATTATGTGCATTTATAAACATGGATGAAATTAGACTAAATCAACCCTCATGCTATTTGAACATAGATTTACAATGATAAAACACAATACTCAGAAATAACCATATCGAACCACTAAAATTTAAAGCAATTCATCGATATTTATTGTCACCCGTCTTTCAGAAAGAACTGAGAAAATGATGACCTCTTCTATAAGATTCTAATTTTCCAATAAGCAAAGAGATTCGTTGTACTTACATATCAGTTATGCTGGGGAGGAATAAGAAAGCACCATCTTCATAGTTTTTTATTCGGTTATCTCTCAAATATCTGAAAAAAAAAAGAAAGACAAATATTATACACATTAAAATAAAAGTAAATAAATCTGTTTTCTCTTGTCTAAAATGCTCTTTACCCAATACGAACTGAATAAATGCTCGTTGTTTATTTCTCTGTATTGTTCTTATAGCAGTGTTGTTTGGACAGGAATAGGTTCCTTCAATCTGATTCAGATTTCCTAAGCTAAGAGAAAATCCGCTGTGAAACCCCAACAACAAAACATGGAAGATAATAAAATATAAAAATGACACAACAACGAGACTCTGTTCTGTTCATATGATGGGGTCTATACAACATTCTCATCTATGATAGAAATATCATTTTCGAAAGAGGTACAGGTACTGCTCTGTGGCATAACAATTGCTTGTCACAGACATGGATTCCTTAGTAGCACTGTGTGCCACCTTGGGTCGAATAAGCCCTTTGAGTAAATTTTCTACCGGAAACTGTGTGAAAGTTCGTTGTATATATGCGTATGTGTCTGTCTTTGCGTTTATCCCCAAGCACACTTGAGAACAGGTTGTTTACATCTACGTAACTTAGCGGTTCGGTAAAAAAGCTTGAGATTGATTAAGCAACAGATTTTAAAAAGTAAGTATTGAGGACGATTTGACCGACTAAACCCTTGAATGTTGAAACCCAGCATGGCCGAAGTCCAATGACTGGAACAAAGAATTATAAAAGTATATACTTTAATGGCAATGTAATGTTATAAGAACTTTTCAAAGAAAATAAAACGTGAATTATTACAACACTGACTGTCTTAAGAACAGTTCACAACTTTAAGAATCCTATTCAGAGTGTATATAACAATTAATGTTCATCTTTAACCGTTAGTAGTATATATATATACTAGGTACTATTAAATTATATTTAAGATTTGAAAAATTCAGAAAATGTAAAATAAGGTTAACTCGTCGAAGTTTATTGGAAAACACAAAGAAATCTTTATTAGAAACATCAGAACATTTCTACGTGGGTTCCATTGGTTGCACGCAACTTGCTGAGTTGCCATTTTACTGAATCTTTCAAATTGTAAAGGTTCATTATGGACATCCTGTATATCCTTCATAATATCAGTTCATACACACAGAGGCAAAATGTTGTTGGAAATACTACTTGAAGGTTGTATATAATTTGAATTCTAGAAAACCTGCAAAGTACCATGTATTAAACTAAAGTACCGGAAAGTACGTCAGTTATACATGAGATATTATCTCAGAGTACAAACGTACTCAAGAAACTCTGTTAAATGAAATCCATTCTACAATATATAAAACTCCCACAGGCATACATACATACATACATATTGGTACAAGAAGCTAACATTCTACCAACAGTATATTATCAATCTGTAACCGTAAGCTTTTATTGGGAACAGTATCATACTACAGTGGTTAGCTCTGTCAGAAACGAAATTCATCTCCAAATGCAGAACCACCCAGATGGCAAAAAAGTACCGGCAAATTGCATGCCAGAACTTAATGTATAAAATATATACAGCATGCTTAAACCTCTTCCTGCAGGACTATTGTGAAACCAATAACATCATCACAGCAGAACAAGCAGCTGGGATGTGCCGAGTAATTGTTAATCAACAAAGGTGTGGTGTGAGAGGTGCGAGAGCATAGTAGGGACCAAGATTCAACGTGGCTAGACTACAAGAAAGCCTATCACTCTGTTCCCCACTCATGGATGCTAGAAGACCTTCAGCTTTCTAAAGTTCCAGTGAGAAGAGTCAAAGCCAAAGCTGACCTGACTTGCTAGTGGACCACCATCTTGAAATTAAACACAAAGAGTGACTGTATTATCACTCATAGAATACAATACCACAAAGCATACCGCAAGGAGACAACTTCTCTGTGATGTTTATACTTTCTGTAGCCCCCTTGTCATTCATGTTAAGGAAGTCTGAAGGTTCACAAGGAGATATAAATATCAAAATTACACCGTTTCTTTGTGGATGATTTGAAACTTTATGCAAAGAATATCCATTACGCGAAAAAGAGCCTTTACCTAGTTATAACATTCTCAAAGATGTAGGGCTGGAGTTTGGTTAGGATATATGTTGTTATATGGTATGAAAGTGGTGGGGGCAACTATAAACCAGTCTAGCAATATTTCCATTAATGATTTGACTGTTTTCCCTATATCTGACGAGGAACGTTACAGGTATCTTTGGGTGGATGACAACATATCTTGTGTCACTAAAGGGTATTACAGCCGAATAAAAAAAAATTGGAGCTCAGAACTCTCTGCATTCAATAAAACACTGTGTTTGCAGTGCCAGTACTTTTACCAACATTTGGGCTGCTTCATTGAACGGAGCACTGGTGGAATGTCCCAGTGAAGACCTCAATAAAATGTATGCACAACAGACCTGATATAATGATTCGGGGTAGAGGAGGGAGACTGTGCACAGTTGTGGAAATTAGCTGCCCAGTGGATGTTAACTTAAAGCTAAAGATCAGTGAAAAAGAGAATACCTAGGCTCAACTATTGAGAAATATACAGATACTCTATGCAGATAGTAAGTTCAGGTATATACCTGTAATTATTGGGGCCCTGGGATATTTAACACACTGCCTAAATACCAATGTTGAGAAATTAGGCTTCTAATGTCAGAAAGGAAAAGCTAATTCGAAGACTGCAGATCCAATCCATCACTGGAAATGTAAGCATTTATAAAACTTCCCAGAAATTTATCGTTTAAATATATATGAAGATGTCTCGATTTGCAAGTATACGCATGAGACTACTAACATAATGCAAAACGCAAAAATCAGCACATATATCTAACTACCTATCTACCTACTTACCTACATTCATACATACATACATACATACCTACATACCTACATAGAAATAAAATATTGTTGTTGATGTTGAGATTCCAATGAAGGAGGCTTGAATATAGGTTAGAAATCGGTTCTTTCTCTATTGGCAAGAAATTTTGAAATAAAACTGAACAATGACATACATACATGCATGCATGCATACATACATACACACATACATACAAAAAGTGTATTACTCATTATCGTTATTAATGTTGTATATATATATAATATAAATAATATATATATGCATATATACACACACACATGTATATGCCTACATATACAAGATTTCAGATCATGATGCAGAGATGTTTAAAGATGGAATGTTTAAATGTGTAGAGCAAGTAGTATTGGAAGGGGAGAAGTAGAAGTCTCGGTGGAGAGTGGGGAGTGTTGAGGCAGGGAAGGATGAGAGGAGATAAGAGAGTTGAGTGATGAGTGAGAGGGGTGAGATGGGTAGTAATTGAAGGGTAGTCAGCTGTTAGGTTTGTGAATACATGTCAAAATTTAAAGATATTGGTTATAGAACAATGGGAATTTGAGACAGTGAGAAAGGTGTTGTAATCCTTAATGTCGGATTGTTATAACGCCCACTTCGCTATAACAGTATAGTTGTTAGACCAGTAAAGGCACGACTATCTAAAACTGTCTACTTCGTATTCTCTCTCTTTATATACTAACCGACGTTACCTTATTTATCTGCTATATTCTACTTGCTTTTCTTCTTCTTCTTCATCTTGGTCTGTTTCTTCTCCTCCTCCACCTGCTTATCCCCTGCTTCTCCTCCTCCTTCTTCATATTCTTCTTGTTCTACTCTTCTTCTTCTTCTTCTCATTCTTTCTTTATCTCTTTGTTCCTCTTTCTCATCTTATCTTTTTCCTGCTCTTCTTTTGGGCTAGTGGCGTACATTGACTGGTAAAATGCCATACGATTTCACAATTTTGTTCACGAATTCGGCATTTACTAATGTGTTGTCTATCCTCTATTTGATGGTTAGTATTTTATTATTATTATTATTATTATTATTATTATTAATGCTCGGGATTACATCGGGCGTCTTTTTGAACACTCGAAGTAAGTCCAGTTGAAAACATTTGTTTATACCCGGTTGGTGTCTTTTTTCTGTTTAAATTTTGTTCCAAGTTCCTAATAGAAACGCCAGAAACGTGTCACTGGATTTCTGTCTTTGGTTTGCCCCTTGCGGGGCTGTATTCATCCCCTCCAAATACGTTCGGTGGGCGTTTAATCATATAAAATTCAACAAGGTGGTTGCGCTCATCTTGAAGGAGTTAAGAAAGAAAATTGCGCCTCCCGCAGGTCTATTCACTACTGAAGTTTCCCCACCACACCTTCCCTCTTTTACTGGCAAAAATACAGGAGAAGGGGAGGAGAAAACGCAGGGGTAAAGTACGATGTCGACGTCGCAGCAGCAACAGTAAAGGCGGTAGCAGTAGCAGCAGTGGCAGAATTGAAAACAGCATTAACAGCAGCAGCAGCAGCAGTAGTTGTTTGCAAGACCAGTAGCAGGAGCAACAGCGGAGGCTGTAGCAGTAGTAACAGAGACAGCAGTTTCGTCAACAATGCTACGGATTTTAGCGGGGGAAAGAATGCTACAATTCTAAGCAGAGTCGAAGGAAATGGCAGTAAGAGTAATGGTGAGAGTAGCAGCAGTGGAAGTGGCCACAACTCCATCACCACCTCCACCACCACCACCACCACCAGCAACGACGACGACGACAACAAAGCCAAACAATTTCACGACATGGCGAACACAACCAGGAAGCTGTTTTCCGTCGCACTCGATGAGAAAACACTTGAACTTTCTAAAGCGAAAGACATTAAATTTGAGGCGGGTAAGGCAGCAGTGCTCCTACCTCGCGAGATAATAGAGACAAAAGAAGACGGTCTATTTTTAGATTGATATCACGCAAACGCAGGAGAGCAGAAATCGCCTCCTTCAGTTACAAAGAAATTTTAATAGATGTGGCCCATATACAGATAGGGAGACAGTTTGCCACCACCCAAGTCCTCTTTAAAATTGAGGACCTCGCGTGAAGATATGCGCATTCTCCTCCGATGGACTGAGGAATGTGTTTTGCATCCCACCTACCTTTCAAAATGGACAACTAGGGTTAGGGTAACGGGCGTACCACCGCGTGTAAAGGTCTAGTTGATTGTCGCATGTTTGATGGAGAACCAAGACATAGGCAAACCGTACGGGGTTTTCCAGATCGTATCTAAACATAGTGTTTTGTAGGTCTGTTGATAGAAGTACTTTGCTGAATTGTACAGGGCGCACAGAATTGAATTGGAGACGGAGGTGGATTTCCCCTCCTATCTCAGTGGCATACTGCACTTCTCGACTAGGGGTGCGGACTTCTACGAAATGCCGATAACACCCAAAGATATACGGGACGCGATGACTAGCTACGCAAAAGAGAAGTCTCCGGGGCTGGAGACCTTTCGAGCTTTATCTTCATATGCCAGCCTTGTTCGATGACCTTTTGGCAGATGTCTACCACAGCAGACAGCAGAACGGGAGAATTCTCATTGCTGTGAGTCGGGGAATAATGGTGCTACTGAGAAAGGACTCGAACAAGGGGGAACCAATTAGATAATTTTAGGCCCATAACGCTGCTAAACGCAGATTATAAGATTTTTGCCGAGGTTTTAGCGAAAAGATTGGCACTTGTCGTCGGTAAGCTGGTCGATAACGCGCACACTTGCGCTATTCCGAACTTATCTATCCACGACAACCTCCACCTCAGGCGCTACTCTATGATGATAGAGTAGGTAGGGAAGGCATGGGTGGGACTCTGATCAATTTGGATCAATCTAAAGATTTTGATAGGTTCGACCACCAATACCTGGAAGCTGTTCTCACAGCAGTGGATTTCAGTCCTCTTTTCAGAGGCTAGATCACTGCAATGCACAGCGGTATTTGTTCGGTTGTCAAAGCAAATGGCCACCTATCGGAATCGTTCAGCATCACTCGTTCGGTCCGCCTATACGTACTGGCTCTCGTGCAATTGCTATGCAAGCTGGATGTTTCGAGGGGCATCTCGCGTGATCTAGAATACCATGGTTCCCTGTCGGCTTATTGGATACCTCGGAAATCGAGGTGGTCGGTACTGCTGTAAGGGAGTACGAAGTGGTAACAGGAGCAAAGATCAACCAGGAAAAGTCGGTGGGACTGCAGCTTGGCACATGGAGAAGTAGGTCAACGCCCAATGACAGCGTTATAGGGTGCTGGACGGAAGGACCGGTTAAATTGCTCGAGTTTTCGTTTGGTCCAGACCTCTAGGCGGAGAAGACCTGGCTGGAGGTGACGAGCATGGTGGCCACTCTCTCCCAGAAATGGGCCCAGAGGAGGTTGACCTTCATGGCCCGGGTTGTGGTGGCGAATGCGTACATCACTTCCGACATCTACTACCACCTGACTATCGTCCCTTGGCTCACTTCATGCCTGATGAGGCTGGAGCGCTTGCACTTCCGTTCTTCAGACGGTCTCCCTACTGTCAACAACCGCTGAGTTGAAGACTTGGCATGCCGTGGTTAATGATGCGCAGACATGCGTTGAGCCTGCTACATCTCATAAGTGTTTTGTTAACGGTGAGCTGGTGTTGTCACCGTTTGTCAAACGGGATTTTCCGCAGCTCGTCTCATTGATGGACCTACAGTCCTGGGTCAGACATAGACCAAGAAAGGGCGCTTGGAATCTAAAGTATCGGCAAGTGGTCACAGCTTTCGGCTATTCGAACAACACGATCAGTGGAAATTCCATTGAAAATGAATTATAATAAACAAATAAATTTATTAATCCAACTTACATCAAATTTGCTTTTTTATCGATTACAATAAGAAAAGATTACAAAATTTTTTTCGTTCAGAAATTATATAAAAAGTCAGGTTAAGCCTTTTGGTAGCTTGGCTGATTTGGGTAAGTTAATAGGAGGGCAAAAAATAAAAATAAATAGGTCAATAATTATAAAAAAATAAGAAATATCCTTTGCATGCAAGTAAGACAGTCAAAAACGTATATAAAAAGTAAATGTCTTTAAGTCTGGAAATGTAAAATATTGGAAATGTTATAAGTATAGTAGGGGTATAAAATAAAATTTATAAATGAGTTTGGTTCAGCAGAATGTGGGTTTTTAACGAGTTTTTGACATTTGATTGTGGAAAATGGTTTTTAGCTTTCGTGGTAAAATATCTACTACATATCTTGAAAAAAAATCGATAATGGGGCCCCTGGAATGGATCTTTATAGATATCTAATATATTTTCTTTTAACAGCCAAGGGAAATAACCGATTCATTTTCCTAAATTATTTAGTATAAATCAAATTGAGTAGGCATATTTCTTAGTATTTGAACTGTTAGACTTATTTTCGAAATTTATCCAGTACAACCCTTAAACAAATAAATAATATTTTCCTAAACAATAGATCCACATATTTTGGTTAGTGTCTTATTCACGAATATACTAACACTAGCGTCCTTGACGGTAATACTCTATGGGAATGCACAAAAGCCCTTTTCAGAATTTGAATTATTATACTTTGAATTATTACCTCATATCTGATTACCCTGTTGTTACGTAGCATGCTTCACGATTTTAGTATAATACCTTATTAGTGTTTTCTCCAAAGTTCTGTAAACTTTGAGAACGCATTAAGGCCCTTTTCGGGGCTACTTTATTTGTATTCTTACTATCGGGTGATAGTAAGACTTCACAATTTGGGTATTCATATCTTATTGGGAATTCCCAAAAACAAGAACCTGTGTAAGACAGTTCGGTATTTGTAAATGCACAAAGACCTTTGTAAGGACTACATACTTTGTATTGTTGTAGTTATTGGATTAGCGAAACAATTATGAGAACAGAACCGAGGGATAATCCCCGCTTTCCCGGGAATTATCGGGTGCTTCAGCTAGTTGTTCCATATGTTAATACTGTTATAAAGCTTTTTCACATGTTGATACTCAACAAAAGGGCATTTCAAAATTCAAGTCAGCGATACCTTTTGTTTGGTAGTTATGAGGGAGAGAATGGCGACGGATAATTTCAGAGAAATAAGTATGGCGGTGATGATGAAATATTTTGTGGAACTTGATGGCAGAATTATGTATATAGGAATTTTGCAATTTCCCCAGGCAGCAAAACAGGAAGACAATTTTGAGTATATTAAAGAACTATAAAGAGTGATCTTAACATTTTCGAGGAGAAGGTAAGAAATTCTATTTAACATACCAAGAATACGGGTATTTTGTTTTAATAAGTTGCCCGTATGTGTTTTGAAACTGAGGAATTCATCAATATAAATGTCGAGAAATGCTGTTGATGTCACCTGTGAAATTGCTTTACCTACGATGAGGAGATTAGGAAGACGCTGTTTGCGCTTTGTGGGGAAAATCATGTAGCAGGCTTTTTTTTTTTATATATTAAGGGTAAGCTGATTAGTGATAAGCCATTAATAAACATTGTCCAGTTCTGAATCAACTGTATTGAATAGGGAGGGAAGGTCCTGGTGACTAATAAAAATAGAAAAGTCATCAGCGAAAGGAAGAAAATTTAATAAATTAATAGACTTGCACATATCGTTTATATAGATAAGAAATAGTAATGGACCTCTAATCATACTAACAACTCATCTTTCAGCAAATTCCGGTCCATGTCTTCCTCAAATATGGTATAATGAACTTTCCAATAACCATTCTAGCATTCTTGACGTAGAAATAACTGATCATTCTCCTACATTTACCTTATTCAACCACGAAGGATATTCACATGAACCGATGATAAAATATCACCGTGCTCATAGCCCGACCTCCTTAGATAAAATGCTCGAGTCTCTTCAGACGTTTATTTTTAATTCTATAACTCTTCGTATTTCAAGCGTTAATCTTAAAATAGAAATTTAAAAAATAAATTTCACTGAAATATATAATATATACTGTTTTATTCATTTAGAACAAACATCTCTTAATTCTTACCTCAAACCATGTGGTATTCGGAACTGTATAAATAAAAAAAGTGTGCGATTTTCGCCAATATAAAAATGGCCAAATAACCTTTCAAATGGGACAAGTTTAGAAATAATATATGGCTGTGTGGTAAGTAGCTTGCTTATCAACCACATGGTTCCGGGTTCATTCCCACTACGTGGCACCTTGGGCAAGTGCTTTCTACTATAGCCTCGGGCCGACCAAAGCCTTGACCATAAGATGAACATACAGAAGAAGAAGAAATAGAACAAGTACAATAAGAAGATGAGAAAGATGAAGAAAAAGAAGAAAAGAAGAAATAGAACAATAGCAACAATAAAAGAAGATAATGATGACGGACGAGAAGAAGAAGAAGAAGAAGAAGAAGAAGAAGAAGAAGAAGAAGAAGAAGAAGAAGAAGAAGAAGAATACAATTATAAAGTAACAATCGACGAAAAATAATTCGCAGAAAAATAAGAAAAAGAAGAAGAGAAAGAGGAGTGAAAAGAACAAGAAAGAGACGAAGAAGGAGAATAAAGAAGAGGAGCAGTTGGAGAAGAGAAGACGAAAAGAAGAGGAAGAGGGCGGGCAAGAAGAAGTAAAAGAAAAAGAAAAGGAAGGAAAAGAAAAGAAGAAAGAAAAGCAGAAGAATGAAAAGAAGAATAAGAATATGATGAAGGAGGAGAAGGAAAGGACGAAAACCGTGAAGAAGAACAACATGAAGAAAAAGAAGAATAGTAAGAAGAAGAGCAAAAAGAACAAGTAGAAAAAGAAGAAAAGAAAGAAAAGAAGAACAAGATGAAATAGAAGTAGAAGGAGGAGGAGGTGAGGAGGAAGAAAAGAAGAAAAAAGATGATGATGAAGAAGAACGAGTAGCAGTATAAAGTAACAGTTATAGAAAGACAAGATGGAGAAGTCGAAAAAGAAACAAAATATGAAGAAGAAAATATAAAGAAGCATACAATTATAAAATAACAAGGAAGAGAAGGAGTAGTAGAAGAAGAAGAAGAAGATGTAGAAGAAGAAGAAAAGGTATAAGAAGGAGTAGGAGGAGATAGATGGGAGGAGAAGGAAGAGGAGAAGAACAAGAAGAACAGGAAGCAGAAGTAGAAGAAACTTAACAACAAAAAGAAAAGTAGAAGATGAAGAAGATGTAGAAGAAGAAGGAAGAGATGATGATGAAGGTGAAGACAAAGAAAGAGAAGATGAAGAGAAAGGAGAAAAGGAAGAAGGGAAATTTGGTAATGAAGCAGACAAGGAACACTGCGATGAAGGATAAAAAAATTGGGCGAAGTAGAAGAGGACAAACAAGAACAAGATGAAGAAGAAGCAGAAGAAGGAAAAGAGGAAGAAAAAGAAGAGGGCTAGAAGGCGAAAAAGATGAAAGAAAGGAGGGAGAAAAGGGGGAAGTAAAGGAGAGGATGAAAGAAAGGAAGAAGAAGATTATGGGAAGGAGGAGAATAGAAAGCAGAATAACATGAGTGAGACAAAGTCGAAGAAAAAGAGGGAAAGAAGAAGGAAAATAAAATGAAAAGAAGAAGAGAAAGAAGAAAGAGACGGATAATGACAAGAGGAAGACGAGGAAGAAGAAAAAGAAAAAATATAAAAACGACCAAAAAGAATAAAATAAAGATAAAGAAAACCAACAAAAAAAAAACGGAAATGAAGAAGAGGAGGTGGTGGTGAAGGAATTGAAGAAAGAAAGAAGAAATAGGAGAAGAAAGAAAAGGAAAAAGAAGTAGAATATGGAGAAATAGAAGAAAAAGAAGAACAGCAGGCACAACAACAAAAAGAAAACCAATAAGAACAACAAAAACAAGCAGATTACAAAGAAGGTGTAGGATAAAAGAAGAAAATAAAGGAAAAGATGAAAGAAGAAGAAGAAGAAGAAGAAGAAGAAGAAGAAGGAGGGCGAGGGGAGGAGGAGGAGGAGGCAGGGGAGTACGACGACGACGAGGTTGTGCTGGATGAGGAGGAAGATGAGGATGAAGTGGAGGCGGAGGAGAAGAAGAAAAAGAAGAAAAAGGAGAAGAAAAAGGAGAAGGAAGTAGAAGGAAGTGGAGTAAGATGAGGTGGAGAAGGAGGAGATGGTGGACGAGAGGAAGAAGAGGAGGAGGCGGAAAAGAAGAAGAAAGAAGAGAAGAACAAGTAGAAGGAAGACAACGGGGTGGAGGAGGTGGAAGAGGAGGTGATGCAGGAGGAGGCAGGGGATGAAGTGGATGTGGAAACGACGACGAGTAGAAGAGGAAGGAAAAGAAGAGGAATGAAAGGAAGAATAAGAAAAAATGGATTATATATGTTTAAAGAGTGAGAATGCGAAAAATCGGCAAATGATTTAATATTTAACATTGAGAATTATATCGTGAGTGAAAGAGTCTGAAGAAAACAGAAGAGGCAACTTACAATCTTTGTAAATTGTAGAGATTTGCAAACGATCCAGCTTTGATGTCCGTAATTTGATTCTTGTGAAGAGATCTGCATTATAAAAGGGAGAAATTTTAAAATAATATATGATGTCGCTGAGACCTCAGACGATAATGATGCTGGTAATGGGGATAATGATAATGATGACAATCATAAGCATAATAATCATAATCATCACTATCTTCGATGCTGAAGATGATGATGATGATGAAGCTGTGATGATACTGATGACGATGATGATGATGACGTAGTTGATGATAATGATAAAATTCGGGGGTTGATGATGATAATGTTGATAATGATGTAGATGATGATGATGATAGTGATGACGAAGATAAAGATTATTAGAATGATGTTGATATTGAAGATCGTGATGATGATAAAGATAATGATGATGAATATAATGAGGATTATGCTGATGATGAAGTTGATAATGATGACGATGATGATGATTACGATGAAGTTGATGATGATCATAGACATGGGCATAATAATGACAATGATGATAATGACAACCATGACGATGATGATGTTAATGAAGATGAGGCTAATGACCATAATATTATGAAACATATCAAATGAAGATGAATCGAAAAGAAGGTGAAGAAGAAGGACGGAAGAAGAAGGTGAAGAAATTAAATAAGAAGAGGAAGATCAAAGACAAAAGAAGAATGAGAAGACAAAGAAGGGAGGAAGAAAAAAAGATAAAGCTAGAAAGAGGGACGTGAAGAAGAAGAAAAGAGAAATAAAGGAAGAAGCAGAAGAGCAGAACAAGAATGATATGAAGGAACAGGAGGAGGAAGAGAAGGGGGAGGAGGAGGAGGAGGAGAAGAAAAAGATGAAGAAGAATAAGAAGCAGAAGAAGAGGAAGAAGAAGAAGAAGAAGAAGGTTGTGAAGAAGAAGAAGAAGAAGAAGAAGAAGAAGAAGAAGAAGGACGAGGAGAAAGAGGAAGAAGAAGAAGAATGAAAGCAAGAAGAACAAAACAGATTACATATGGCTCTCTAATGTGAATGAGAAAAACCAGTAAATGATTTAATATTAAACATTGTGAATTATATCGTGAGTGAAAGAGTCTGAAGAAAACAGAAGAGGCAACTTACAACGTTTGTAAATTGTAGAGGTTTGCAAACGATCCATCTTTGATGACGGCAATTGAGTTGTTGTTAAGATATCTGCATTATAAAAGGGAGAAGATTAGAAATAATATGGAATAGTTTCGTGATACAATATTCAATATTGAGTGATTAGAGTGAGAGGAAAATGGAGAATAATTAGGAGAATGAAGATGGTAAAGCTGATGGGGATTCTGATGACGACGATGATGAGGATGATGATTATGACGGTGATCTTGATGTTTGTAAGAGTGACAATGATCATCATAATGACGATGATGATGGTGACAAGGATGATCGTGATGATGATGATAATGATGGTGTTGATAAAAATAGAGCTGATGATGAGATTGATTATGATAGTGAGGATGTTGATGATTGTGATGATGATATTCGTTATGATGAGGCTGTTCCTTATGATGAAAGTGATGGTGGAAATGGTGATGAAGATGACAATGATGGCGATGATAAAGATGATAATCAAAATCTTTAACATCATCATGAAGATGCTGAAAATGTTGAAGCTCTTCACAATGATGAGGATGGTAATTATAATGAGGATGGTAATTATGATGAGGATGATGATGATGATGATGGTAATGATGGGGATGATGATATGGAGGAGAAAGAGAGGGATTATAATGATGACAATGATAATGAAAATGATGAAAAACATGATGGTGATAATGATGATTGGGATGATGATGATGACCGTGATGATCATCATCATGACGTTAAATGGTTACATTTATGAGGATGATAATGAAGTTTGTATTGATGATAATGATGATAATAATGATGCTGTAGTTGATAAAATGACGGCGACGATGATGAAGATCGTGATGATTAAGATGATGATGACGATGATGATGATGGTGATGATGATGAGAATGATGTTGGTCATGATGATGATAACAATGATGAAGTTGATGAAGTTGAGTGATGATAATGAAGTTCTTAACGATTATTACTATGGTGATGATTAATGGGATGACGATAATGACGCTGATGATAAAGATGCAAATGATGATGATGATGATGATGACGATGACGATGATGAAGATGATAATGCCGATTATGATGAAGATCATGATGATGAAGATCGTGATGATGATGATAATGATAATGATGATGGAAATAATGAGGATGGTGAAGATGAAGAAGAAGCCAATAAAGTTGATGATGATGAAGATTATGATGAAGATGATGATGATCATTGACATGGTCATAATAATGACAATGATGATGATGAAATACTAATGCAGATCATGACAATCATCACAAGAATAATGGTAATGAAGACGACGCTAATGATCATAATGTTATGATAATTATCAAATGAAGAAGAATAGAAGAGAAGATCCAGAAGAAGGAGACTAAAAAAGGAGAGAAGAAATACAAAAGGACGAAGATAAACAAGGAGTAGAAAATGAAGACGTAGCAGAAGAAAAGAAAAACAAGGACGAGGAAGAGAAGAAAAAGAAGAGTAGTAGAGCAAGAAGAAGAAGAAGAAGAGGAATGAAAGCAAGAAGAAAGCAGATTACATATGTCTTACGAATGTGAATGAGAAAAATCGGCAAATGATTTAATATTAAACATTGAGAATTATATCGTGAGTGAAAGAGTGTGAAGAAAACAGAGGCAACTTACAATCTTCGTAAATTGTAGAGATTCGCAAACGATCCATCTTCGATGTCCGTAATTCTGTTCGATGATAAAATTCTGCATTATGAAAGGGAGGAGTTTTCAAATGAGATAATATAATAATAGTTTCGTGATACAATATTCAATACTGAGTGATAACAGTGAGAGGAATATGGAGAATAATTAGGAGGAGGAGAAGGAAGAAAGGAATATGAAGTTGATTATGAGCATGCTTATGACGATGATGGTGATGATGATCATTATGATAGGGATCATGATGATAGTAAGTCTAACGATAATGATCATGATGATGGTGACGATTGTGAAGGTGATGAGGATGATAATGCTCGTGTTGATGAAGATGTAGTTGATGATAACGATGATTATGATGATAAGGTTGTTGATGAATATTACCATCATGTTCACTATTACCTGGCTGGTGCATCAGAGGAAAATGATGCTGGCAAAGGTAAGGATAATGATAATGTTCATGATGATCATAATAATAATTATCATAATCACCATTATCATCATGACGAAGATTTTGAAGATGATGATGCCGCTGATGATGATGATGATGATGATGAAATGATGATAATAATGATGGAGATGATAATGATGCTGATAATGATGTAGATGATGAAAATGATAGTGAGGTTGATGGTAATGAAGATGATATTGAGGCTGATGTTGAAGAGATGATGATTATGATGAAGATGATGATGATGACAGGAGATGTGAAGAAGCAGAAGAAGAAGAAGAAGAAGAAGAAGAAGAAGAAGAAGAAGAAGAAGAAGAAGAATGCAAGCAAGGAGAACAAAGCAGATTACATTTGGCTTCCTAATGTGAATGATAAAAATCGACAAATGATTTAATATCAAACATTGAGAGTTATATCGTGAGCGAAGAAAACAGAGGCAACTTACAATGTTTTTAAATTGCAGAGATTTGAAAACCATCCATCTTTGATGACGGCAATTGAGTTGTTGTTAAGATATCTGCATTATAAAAGGGACATGTTTAGAAATAATATAGAATTGTTTCGTGATACAATGTTCAATATTGAGTGATAAGAGTGAGAGGAATATGGAGACGAAGGAGACGAAAAGAGGAGAGCAGTACAAGAAGATAAACAAGAAGGAAAAGAAAATGAAGACGTAGTAGAAGACGGAGAAAAGAAGAATAAAGAAGGATGAGGAAGAGAAGAAAAAGAAGAGTAGTAGAGGAAGAAGAGGAATGAAAGGAAGAAGAAAGGAGATTAAATATTTCTTACTAACGTGAATGAGAAAAATCGGCAAATGATTTAAAATTAAACATTGAGAATTATATCGCAAATAAAAGAGTCTCAAGAATACATAGGCAACTTACAAATCTTTTAAATTGGAGAGATTTGTAAACGATCCATCTTCGATGTCCGTAATTCTGCTCGAGGAAGCAGTTCTGTGTTATAAAAGGGAGAAGTTTAGAAATTATATAATTTAATAATAGTTTCGTGATACAATATTGAGTGATTAGAGTGAGAGGAATATGGAGAATAATTAGGAGGAGGAGGAGGAAGAAAGGAATATGAAGAAGATGATTATGATCTGGATGCTTATAACGATGATGGTGATGATGAAGAAGTTAAAGAAGAAGAAGAAGAAGAAAGAAAGAAGAACGGGAAGGAGGAGAAGGTGTGAAGGGAGAATAAAAAGTAGGTAAAGAGGAAGAAGAAGAATGGGGGAGGAGAAGGAGAGATGGAAGATGAGGAAGAAAAATAAAGAAAAAAGAGTAGAAGAAGACGGAACATGAGTAGGCGGATGAGGGGGAGTAGGGAAGGTGCAGGAGTGGCAGGAGGAGGGGGAGGGGAGGAGAGGATTAGGGTTAAGGTTAGGGAAGTGGAAGTAAAATAAGTATAAGAAGAAAAAATGGAAGCAAGAGGAAGAAAGCAGATTACATATATCTTACTAAAGTGAATGAGACAGACCGGCAAATGATTTAATATTAAACATTGAGAATTATATCGTGAGTGAAAGAGTCTGAAGAAAACAGAGGCAACTTACAAGACTTTTAAATTGGAGAGATTTGCAAACGATCCAGCTTTGATGTGCGTCATTTGATTGTGGTCGAGATATCTGCATTATAAAAGGGAAATGTTTAGAAATAATACAGAATAGTTTCATGATACAATATTCAATATTGAGAGGAATATGGAGATTAATTAGGAGGGTGAGGAAAAAAGGATTATAAAGATGGTGATGATAATGGGGATTCTGATGATGATGATGATGACGATGATAATGATCATAATAATGATGATAATTATAAATTAATAGAAGATATAAAAGAAGATGAAGTAGAAGAACGTGATGAATAAGAGGAAAAAAACGGAAGAAAAAGATGACGATGCAGATGATGATGATAATGACGCTGATGATGATAATAATGGTTAGGATAATCCAAATTATCAGGATGATGCTGCTGATGATAAAGACAATAATGTTGATAATGATGACGCAGGCGATGAAAATTATGATGATAATGAAAATGATGACCCTAGTCATAATAATGACAATGATTATGATGAGAAAGATGCTGATGATGGTGATAACAAACATGATGAAGATGATAATGAAGACGACGACGATGGTCATAATAATAATGATAATTATAAGTTAATGGAAGCAATAAAAGAAGAAGAAGAAGAAGAAGAAGAAGAAGAAGAAGAAGAAGAAGAAGAGAAACACGATGAATAGGTGGGAGAAAAAGAAGAGGAAGGACAACAACAAGGAGAAGAAGACAAAGAAGAAGACAAAGAAGAGGAAGAAGAAGACAAAGAAGAAGAGGAAGAACAAAAAGATAAAGAGAGAGAGGAGAAGAAGAAGAAGAAGAAGAAGAAGTGAAGGAAGAAGAAAAAGAAGATAAAGAAGATAAAATGTAAGATGAAGAAAACGAAGAAGCGAAAGAAGGAGGATTGGTGAAAGAAGAAGAGGAAGAAAATGATTAGGAGAACAAGAACAAGAAGGAATAGGAACAGGAGGAGGAGGATTAGGCAGAGGAGGATTAGGCAGACGAGAAGGAGGGGTAGAAGAGGAGGAGGAGAAGGAGAGGAAGTAGAAAAGAAGAAATAGATGTAGAATTAGCAGAATGAAAGCAATAAGAAAGCAGATTAAATATGTCTGACTAATGTGAATGAGACAAATCGGCAAATGATTTAATATTAAACATTGAGAATTATATCGTGAGTGAAAGAGTCTGAATGAAACAGAGGCAACTTACAATGTTTTTAAATTGGAGAGATTTGCAAACCATCCATCTTTGATGTCTTTAATTTGATTCCAGTTAAGATATCTGCATTATAAAAGGGACATGTTTAGAAATAATATATGAGGTCGCTGAGTCCTTAGATGAAAATGATGCAGGTAATGGTGATGATAGTGATAATGATAACGATCATCCACATAATAATCATAATCATCATTATCTTCAAGATGAAGATGCTGAAGATGATGATGATGATGCAGTTGATGAGGACGATGATTGGGATGATGATGGTAATGCTGGAAATAATGAGGCTGATGTTGAAGATCATGGTGTTCATTATAATGTTGATGATGATGACGATAAAGCCTACATTCGTGATGACAATGATAATAACATTGATAAAGTTGATGAACATGAGTGATGCTCATGATGACGATGATAAAGATCCAAATGATGATAATGATGATGATGATGATGAAAATGCCGATCATGATGATGATAATGATTATGATGATAAAAATGATGAGGATTATGCTGATGATGAAGAAGCCGATGATGAAGATGATAATGATGCCGATGGTGATGATTATGATGGAGATGAAGATGATCATAAATATGGTCATTAAAATGATAATGATGATGATAAAATTCCAACGCTAATCATAACAATCATGACAATGGTGATGGCAATGAAGATCATGCTAATGATACCAGTAATATGATAAATATCAAATGAAGAAGAATAGAAAAGGACAGAAGAACAGGAAGAAGAGAAATAAGAAGAGAAAGAGGAAGAAGAAAGAGATAAAGAAAGAAGAATGAGAATACAAAGAAGAAGAAAGAAAAGAAAGAAGCAGAAGAAGAACAAGTAGAATATGAAGAAGGGATAGGAGAAACAGGAGGAGAAGCAGCGGTTAAGCAGGTGGAGGAGAAGAAAAACGCGCAAACGAATAAAAAGCAGACGATGAAGAAGTACAAGAAGAAAAATGAAAGCAAGATAAAGAAAGCAGTTTGCATATGTCTCACTAATGTGAATGAGAAAAATCAACATATGGTTTAATATTAAACATTGAGAATTATATCGTGAGTGAAAGAGTCTGAAGAAAATAGAGGCAACTTACAAATATGTCAAATTGTAGAGATTTGCAAACGATCCATCTTTGATGTCCGTAATTAGATTTTCGTAAACACTTCTGCATTATAAAAGGGAGAAGTTTAGAAATAATATAGAATAGTTTCATGATACAATATTCAATATTGAGTGATAAGAGTGAGAGGAATGTAGAGATTAATTAGGATGAGGAGGAAGAAAGGAATGTGAAGATGGTATTGCTGATGGGGATTCTGATGAAGTTGATGGAGACGATATTGATTATAACGGTGACCTTGATGATGGCAAAGGGTTATGATGATGACGATCATGATGATGGGGACAATAAGGAACGTGATGATGATGATATCGCTGGTGTTGATGAGGGTGTAGTTGATGATGAAAATGATTATGATGATGAGGATGTTTATAATTATGAAGATCTTGTTCATTACGATGAGGCTGATGATTATAATGAAGTGCGCGTGGAAATGTTGATGCTAATGATGATTATGATGATGATAATAATGATGACGATGATAATAAAGACAATAATCATAACCATTAAGAAGTAGGAGATGTAGAAGAAGGTGATGAACGCGATGAATATGTGAGAGAAAAATAAGAAAATGAAGTAGAAGAAAGAGCGAAGGAAGAAAAAGAAGAGGATAAAGATGAAGCAGAACAAAAAGAAGAAAAAGAAGAAGGATGCACGATGGAAGAAAAAGAAGAAGGATGTACGATGGAAGAAAAAGAAGAAGGATGTACGATGGAAGAAAAAGAAGAAGGATGTACGATGGAAGAAAAAGAAAAGGAAGAAGAAAAAGTGGAGTTGAGCAAGAAGAAGAATGAAAGCAGAAAGAAGAAAGCAAGTTACATAAGTCTTACGAATGTGAATGAGGAAAATCGGTAAATGATTTAATGTTTAACATTGAGAATTATATCGTGAGTGAAAGAGTCTGAAGAAAACAGAAGAGGCAACTTACAATCTTCGTAAATTGTAGAGATTTGCAAACGATCCAGCTCTGATTTCTTTGATTTGATTCCGGAAAAGTTCTCTGCATTATAAAAGGGAGAAGATTAGAAATAATATAGAATAGATTCGTGATACAACGTTCAATATTGAGTGATTAGAGGAATGTGGAGAATAATTAGGAGGATGAGGAAGAAAAGAATATGAAGATGGTGAAGATGATGGGGAGTCTGATGAAGATGATGATAATGACGGTGATCTTGATAATGGCAAGGACGACGATGATGATCATGCTGAGCATGATGATGACGTCAATGATGAACGTGATGATGATGGTGTTGATGAAGATGGAGTTGATGATGAAAATGATTATGATGATGATATTCGTTATGATGAGGCTGTTCCTTATGAGGAAAGTGATGGTGGAAATGGTGATGAAGATGATAATGATGGCGATGATAAAGATAATAATCAAAATCTTTAACATCATCATGAAAACGCTGAAAATGTTGAAGCTCTTCACGATGATGAGGATGGTAATTATGATGAGGATGGTAATTATGATGAGGATGGTAATTATGATATGATGATGAAAATGATGATGATAGTAATGATTGTGATGATGATGATGGTAATGATTGTGATGATGCTGATGATGATGATGATAAGGATGATGATGATAATGAAATTGATGATAATGACGATTAGGATGGTGATGAAGATCATAATGATGATGTTGATCATGACGTTATAGGGTTACATTTATGATGAAGTTTGTATCGATGATAATGATGATGACGATAATTATGCTGTAGATAACAAAATGATGGGGACGATGATGAACATCGTGATGATGAAGATGATGACGATGATGATGATGAGAATGATGTTGGTAACGATGGCGATAATGATGATGAAGTCGATGAAATGGAGTGATGATGATGAGGTTCTTAGCGATTATTACTATGGTGATGACTAATAGGATGACGATGTTGATGCTGATGATAAAGATGCAACTGATAATGATGATGACGATGACGATGATGAAGTTGATGATGATGATGGAAATAATGAGGATGATGAAGATGAAGAAGAAGCCAATGAAGTTGATGATGATGAAGATTATGATGAAGATGATGATGATCATTGACATGGTCATAATAATGATAATGATGATGATGAAATACTAATGCAGATCATGACAATCATCACAAGAATAATGGTAATGAAGACGACGCTAATGATCATAATGTTATGATAATTATCAAATGAAGAAGAATAGAAGAGAAGATCCAGAAGAAGGAGACTAAAAAAGGAGAGAAGAAATACAAAAGGACGAAGATAAACAAGGAGTAGAAAATGAAGACGTAGCAGAAGAAAAGAAAAACAAGGACGAGGAAGAGAAGAAAAAGAAGAGTAGTAGAGCAAGAAGAAGAAGAAGAAGAGGAATGAAAGCAAGAAGAAAGCAGATTACATATGTCTTACGAATGTGAATGAGAAAAATCGGCAAATGATTTAATATTAAACATTGAGAATTATATCGTGAGTGAAAGAGTGTGAAGAAAACAGAGGCAACTTACAATCTTCGTAAATTGTAGAGATTCGCAAACGATCCATCTTCGATGTCCGTAATTCTGTTCGATGATAAAATTCTGCATTATGAAAGGGAGGAGTTTTCAAATGAGATAATATAATAATAGTTTCGTGATACAATATTCAATACTGAGTGATAACAGTGAGAGGAATATGGAGAATAATTAGGAGGAGGAGAAGGAAGAAAGGAATATGAAGTTGATTATGAGCATGCTTATGACGATGATGGTGATGATGATCATTATGATAGGGATCATGATGATAGTAAGTCTAACGATAATGATCATGATGATGGTGACGATTGTGAAGGTGATGAGGATGATAATGCTCGTGTTGATGAAGATGTAGTTGATGATAACGATGATTATGATGATAAGGTTGTTGATGAATATTACCATCATGTTCACTATTACCTGGCTGGTGCATCAGAGGAAAATGATGCTGGCAAAGGTAAGGATAATGATAATGTTCATGATGATCATAATAATAATTATCATAATCACCATTATCATCATGACGAAGATTTTGAAGATGATGATGCCGCTGATGATGATGATGATGGTGATGATGATAATGATGGTGATGTTGATAATGATGGTGATGACGATGGTAATGCAGATGATATTGAGGCTGATGTTTAAGAAATGATTATTATGATGTTGATGATAATGAAGATGATGGCGATGATGAGGATTATAATGCTGATCTCGTTGAAAATCATGATGATGAAAATGATAATGATTATATTGATGAGGAAATGGTCATGATAATGACAAAGATGATGATGATAAAATTTTATCACTGCGAATTACAATATGGCGATGATGTTAATGAAGATGAAGCTAATGATCATAATATGTTGATAAATATCAAATGACGAAGAATCGAAAAGACGGTGAGCAAGAAAAAGGAAAGAAGAACGAGAAGGAAGAGATGCGAAGGGAAAAGAAAAACAAGGTAAAGATGATGAAGAAAAGAAGGAAGGAGAAGAAAGGAGGAGGAGAAGGAGAGATGGAAGATGATGAAGAAGAAAAAGAAGAAAAAAAGATTTGTAGAACAAGAATTAATATGAATAGGAGGAGGAGAGGAGGGGAAGAATGAGGAGGAGGAGAGGGAGCAGAAGGGGAAGGGAGGAAGAAAAAGAGGAAGAAGAATAAGTATAATAATAAGAAGAAAAATGAAAGCAAGAAGAAGAAAGCAGTTTACATATATCTTACTAATGTGAATGAGAAAAATCGGCAAATGATTTAATATCAAACACTGAGAATTATATCGTGAGTGAAAGAGTCTGAAGAAAACAGAAGAGGCAACTTACAATTCTTTTAAATTGTAGAGATTTGTAAACCATACATCTTTGATGTGTTTAATTTGATTGTGGTGAAGAGATCTGCAATATAAAGGGGAGAAGATTATAAATAATATAGAATAGTTTCGTGATACAATGTTCAATATTGAGTGATTAGAGTGAGAGGAATATGGAGAATAATTAGGAGGATAAGGAAGAAAGGAATATGAAGATGGTGATGATAATGGGGATTCTGATCACTATGATGGTGAGGATGATGATTATAACGGTGATCTTGATGATGGCAAGGGCGTCGATGATGATCATGATGATCGTGATGATGGGGACAATGATAAAAGTGATGATGATGATGATGAGGATGATGATAATGATGGTGTTGATGCAGATGTAGTTGATGAGGACAATGATTATGATGATGAGGATGTTGAAAATGATGATGATCATGTTCATTATAATGAGGCTGTGGCTTATGATTAAAATGGTGGAAACGGTGATTCTAATGAGGATGATGCTGATAATGATGACGATGATGATAAAGATAATAATCATGATCATTAGCATCATCATCAGGTGATTAGGATGAAGATGATAATGATCATTATAATGATAATAATTATGAATTAATAGAAGAGATAAAATAAGATGAAGTAGAAAAAGTAGAAGAACGTGATGAATAAGAGGAAACAACGGAAGAAGAAAAAGGTGATGATGCCGATGATGATGATTATGACGCTGATGATGATAAAGATGCTGTTGATGATGATAATAATGGTTATGATAATTCAAATTATCAGGATGATACAGAAGATGATAAAGACAATAATGTTGATAATGATGACGCAGGCGATGAAAATTATGATGACAATAATGAATATGATGTTTATGAGAATGATGCTGATGATGATAAATAACAAACATGATGATGAAGATAATGATGACGATGATGATGATCATAATAATTATGATACTTATAAATTAACAGAAGCAATAAAAGAATAAGAAAAAGAAGGAAAACGCGATGAATAGGTGGGAGAAAAAGAAGAAGAGGAAGAACAAGAACAACAGGGGGAATAAAAGGAAGAAGACAAAGAAGAGGGGGAACAAAAAGAAAGAAAGAAAGTTGATGCAAGAGGACTAGAAAGAATAGAAAAAGTAGTAGTAGCAGTAGTAGTAGTAGTAGTAGTAGGAGGAGGAGGAGGAGGAGGAGGAGGAGGAGGAGGACGTGGACGAGGACGAGGACGAGGAGGACGGGGAGGACGGGGAGGAGGAAGACTAAAGAAGTAAAATATGAAAAATAAGAAGAATGAAAGCAATAAGAAAGCAGATTACATATATCTTACTAAAGTGAATGAGACAAATCGGCAAATGATTTAATATTAAACATTGAGAATTATATCGTGAGTGAAAGAGTCTGAATGAAACAGAGGCAACTTACAATGTTTTTAAATTGGAGAGATTTGCAAACCATCCATCTTTGATGTCTTTAATTCGATTCCAGTTAAGATATCTGCATTATAAAAGGGACATGTTTAGAAATAATATATGAGGTCGCTGAGTCCTTAGATGAAAATGATGCAGGTAATGGTGATGATAGTGCTAATGATAACGATCATCCACATAATAATCATAATCATCATTATCTTCAAGATGAAGATGCTGAAGATGATGATGATGATGCAGTTGATGAGGACGATGATTGGGATGATGATGGTAATGCTGGAAATAATGAGGCTGATGTTGAAGATCATGGTGTTCATTATAATGTTGATGATGATGACGATAAAGCCTACATTCGTGATGACAATGATAATAACATTGATAAAGTTGATGAACATGAGTGATGCTCATGATGACGATGATAAAGATCCAAATGATGATAATGATGATGATGATGATGAAAATGCCGATCATGATGATGATAATGATTATGATGATAAAAATGATGAAGATTATGCTGATGATGGTAAAATTCTAACACTGATCATGGCAATCATGACAATGATGATGTTAATGAAGATAATGCTAATGATACCAGTAATATGATAAATATCAAATGAAGAAGAAAAGAAAAGAAGGGGAAAATGAAGAAAAAAGGACAGAAGAAGAACAGGAAGAAGATAAATAAGAAGAGAAATAGGATGAAGAAAGAGATAAAGAAAGAAGAATGTGAAGAACAAAAAGAAGAAGAAAACAAAGAACCAAAAGAAGAAGAAGAAGAAGAGGAAGAGTAGAACAAGAAGAAGAAGAAGGAATACGAGGAAGAGAAGGAGGAGGAGGAGATGGGCAGGAGGAGAGGATGAGCAGGAGGAGGGGATGGGCAGGAGGAGGGGATGAGCAAGAAGAGGGGATGAGCAGGAGGAGGGGATGAGCAGGAGGAGGGGATGAGCAAGAGGAGTGGATGAGCAGGAGGAGGGGATGAGCAGGAGGAGGGGATGAGCAGGAGGAGGGGATGAGCAGGAGGAGGGGATGAGCAGGAGGAGAGGATGAGCAGGAGGAGTGGATGAGCAAGAGGAGGGGATGAGCAGGAGGAGAGGATGAGCAGGAGGAGAGGATGAGCAGGAGGAGGGGATGAGCAGGAGGAGAGGATGAGCAGGAGGAGGGGATTAGAAGGAGGAGGGGATGAGCAGGAGGAGAGGAGGAGCAGGAGGAGAGGATGAGCAGGAGGAGGGGATTAGAAGGAGGAGGGGATGAGCAGGAGGAGGGGATGAGCAAGAGGAGAGGATGAGCAGGAGGAGGGGATGAGCAGGAGGAGAGGATGAGCAGGAGGAGGGGATGAGCAGGAGGAGTGGATGAGCAGGAGGAGTGGATGAGCAGGAGGAGGGGATGAGCAGGAGGAGAGGATGAGCAGGAGGAGTGGATGAGCAAGAGGAGGGGATGAGCAGGAGGAGAGGATGAGCAGGAGGTGAGGATGAGCAGGAGGAGTGGATGAGCAGGAGGAGGGGATGAGCAGGAGGAGAGGATGAGCAGGAGGAGTGGATGAGCAAGAGGAGGGGATGAGCAGGAGGAGAGGATGAGCAGGAGGAGTGGATGAGCAAGAGGAGAGGATGAGCAGGAGGAGGGGATGAGCAAGAGGAGGGGATGAGCAGGAGGAGAGGATGAGCAGGAGGAGGGGATGAGCAGAAGGAGGGGATGAGCAGGAGGAGGGGATGAGCAGGAGGAGGGGATGAGCAGGAGGAGAGGATGAGCAGGAGGAGGGGATGAGCAGGAGGAGGGGATGAGCAGGTGGAGGGGATGAGCAGGAGGAGAGGATGAGCAGGAGGAGAGGATGAGCAGGAGGAGAGGATGAGCAGGAGGAGGGGATGAGCAGGAGGAGGGGATGAGCAGGAGGAGGGGATGAGCAGGAGGAGAGGATGAGCAGGAGGAGTGGATGAGCAAGAGGAGGGGATGAGCAGGAGGAGGGGATCAGCAGGAGGAGGGGATGAGCAGGAGGAGGGGATGAGCAGGAGGAGGGGATGAGCAGGAGGAGAGGATGAGCAGGAGGAGGGGATGAGCAGGAGTGGATGAGCAAGAGGAGGGGATGAGCAAGAGGGGGGGATGAGCAGGAGGAGGGGATGAGCAGGAGGAGGGGATGAGCAGGAGGAGGGGATGAGCAGGAGGAGAGGATGAGCAGGAGGAGGGGATGAGCAGGAGGAGGGGATGAGCAGGAGGAGGGGATGAGCAGGAGGAGAGGATGAGCAGGAGGAGGGGATGAGCAGGAGGAGGGGATGAGCAGGAGGAGTGGATGAGCAAGAGGAGGGGATGAGCAGGAGGAGGAGGGGATGAGCAGGAGGAGTGGATGAGCAGGAGGAGGGGATGAGCAGGAGGAGGGGATGAGCAGGAGGAGGGGATGAGGAGGAGGAGTGGATGAGCAAGAGGAGGGGATGAGCAGGAGGAGGAGGGGATGAGCAGGAGGAGTGGATGAGCAGGAGGAGGGGATGAGCAGGAGGAGAGGTTGAGCAGGAGGAGTGGATGAGCAGGAGGAGAGGATGAGCAGGAGGAGTGGATGAGCAGGAGGAGGGGATGAGCAGGAGGAGTGGATGAGCAGGAGGAGAGGATGAGCAGGAGGAGGGGATGAGCAGGAGGAGGGGATGAGCAGGAGGAGTGGATGAGCAGGAGGAGTGGATGAGCAAGAGGAGAGGATGAGCAGGAGGAGTGGATGAGCAAGAGGAGGGGATGAGCAGGAGTAGGGGATGAGCAGGAGGAGGGGATGAGCAGGAGGAGGGGATGAGCAGGAGGAGTGGATGAGCAGGAGGAGGGGATGAGCAGGAGGAGGGGATGAGCAGGAGGAGGGGATGAGCAGGAGGAGAGGATGAGCAGGAGGAGGGGATGAGCAGGAGGAGGGGATGAGCAGGAGGAGGGGATGAGCAGGAGGAGAGGATGAGCAGGAGGAGAGGATGAGCAGGAGGAGGGGATGAGCAGGAGGAGGGGATGAGCAGGAGGAGTGGATGAGCAGGAGGAGGGGATGAGCAGGAGGAGAGGATGAGCAGGAGGAGGGGATGAGCAGGAGGAGGGGATGAGCAGGAGGAGTGGATGAGCAGGAGGAGAGGATGAGCAGGAGGAGTGGATGAGCAGGAGGAGGGGATGAGCAGGAGGAGAGGATGAGCAGGAGGAGGGGATTAGAAGGAGGAGGGGATGAGCAGGGGGAGGGGATGAGCAGGAGGAGGGGATGAGCAGGAGGAGTGGATGAGCAGGAGGAGGGGATGAGCAGGAGGAGTGGATGAGCAGGAGGAGGGGATGAGCAGGAGGAGTGGATGAGCAGGAGGAGGGGATGAGCAAGAGGAGGGGATGAGCAGGAGGAGGGGATTAGGAGGAGGGGATGAGCAGGAGGAGGGGATGAGCAGGAGGAGGGGATGAGCAAGAGGAGGGGATGAGCAGGAGGAGAGGATGAGCAGGAGGAGTGGATGAGCAGGAGGAGGGGATGAGCAGGAGGAGGGGATGAGCAGGAGGAGGGGATGAGCAGGAGGAGAGGATGAGCGAGAGGAGGGGATGAGCAGGAGGAGAGGATGCGCAGGAGGAGAGGATGAGCAAGAGGAGTGGATGATCAAGAGGAGGGGATGAGCAAGAGGAGGGGATGAGCAGGAGGAGTGGATGAGCAAGAGGAGGGGATGAGCAAGAGGAGGGGATGAGCAGGAGGAGAGGATGAGCAGGAGGAGGAGATGAGCAAGAGGAGTGGATGAGCAAGAGGAGGGGATGAGCAGGAGGAGGGGATGAGCAGGAGGAGTGGATGAGCAAGAGGAGGGGATGAGCAGGAGGAGGGGATGAGCAGGAGGAGAGGATGAGCAGGAGGAGTGGATGAGCAAGAGGAGGGGATGAGCAAGAGGAGGGGATGAGCAGGAGGAGTGGATGAGCAAGAGGAGGGGATGAGCAGGAGGAGGGGATGAGCAGGAGGAGTGGATGAGCAAGAGGAGGGGATGAGCAGGAGGAGTGGATGAGCAGGAGGAGGGGATGAGCAGGAGGAGGGGATGAGCAGGAGGAGGGGATGAGCAGGAGGAGAGGATGAGCAGGAGGAGGGGATGAGCAGGAGGAGGGGATGAGCAGGAGGAGGGGATGAGCAGGAGGAGAGGATGAGCAGGAGGAGAGGATGAGCAGGAGGAGGGGATGAGCAGGAGGAGTGGATGAGCAGGAGGAGGGGATGAGCAGGAGGAGGGGATGAGCAGGAGGAGGGGATGAGCAGGAGGAGGGGATGAGCAGGAGGAGTGGATGAGCAGGAGGAGAGGATGAGCAGGAGGAGTGGATGAGCAGGAGGAGGGGATGAGCAGGAGGAGAGGATGAGCAGGAGGAGGGGATTAGAAGGAGGAGGGGATGAGCAGGGGGAGGGGATGAGCAGGAGGAGGGGATGAGCAGGAGGAGTGGATGAGCAGGAGGAGGGGATGAGCAGGAGGAGTGGATGAGCAGGAGGAGGGGATGAGCAGGAGGAGTGGATGAGCAGGAGGAGGGGATGAGCAAGAGGAGGGGATGAGCAGGAGGCGGGGATTAGGAGGAGGGGATGAGCAGGAGGAGGGGATGAGCAGGAGGAGGGGATGAGCAAGAGGAGGGGATGAGCAGGAGGAGAGGATGAGCAGGAGGAGTGGATGAGCAGGAGGAGGGGATGAGCAGGAGGAGGGGATGAGCAGGAGGAGGGGATGAGCAGGAGGAGAGGATGAGCGAGAGGAGGGGATGAGCAGGAGGAGAGGATGCGCAAGAGGAGTGGATGATCAAGAGGAGGGGATGAGCAAGAGGAGAGGATGAGCAAGAGGAGTGGATGATCAAGAGGAGGGGATGAGCAAGAGGAGGGGATGAGCAGGAGGAGTGGATGAGCAAGAGGAGGGGATGAGCAAGAGGAGGGGATGAGCAGGAGGAGAGGATGAGCAGGAGGAGGAGATGAGCAAGAGGAGTGGATGAGCAAGAGGAGGGGATGAGCAGGAGGAGGGGATGAGCAGGAGGAGTGGATGAGCAAGAGGAGGGGATGAGCAGGAGGAGGGGATGAGCAGGAGGAGAGGATGAGCAGGAGGAGTGGATGAGCAAGAGGAGGGGATGACCAAGAGGAGGGGATGAGCAGGAGGAGTGGATGAGCAAGAGGAGGGGATGAGCAGGAGGAGGGGATGAGCAGGAGGAGTGGATGAGCAAGAGGAGGGGATGAGCAGGAGGAGGGGATGAGCAGGAGGAGAGGATGAGCAGGAGGAGGGTATTAGAAGGAGGAGGGGATGAGCAGGAGGAGGGGATGAGCAGGAGGAGGGGATTAGAAGGAGGAGGGGATGAGCAGGAGGAGGGGATGAGCAGGAGGAGAGGATGAGCAGGAGGAGGGGATTAGAAGAAGGAGGGATGAGCAGGAGGAGGGGATGAGCAGGAGGAGGGGATGAGCAGGAGGAGAGGATGAGCAGGAGGAGAGGATGAGCAGGAGGAGAGGATGAGCAGGAGGAGGGGATTAGAAGGAGGAGGGGATGAGCAGGAGGAGGGGATTAGAAGGAGGAGGGGCTGAGCAGGAGGAGGGGATGAACAGGAGGAGGGGATGAGCAGGAGGAGGGGATGAGCAGCAGGAGGGGGATGAGCAGGAGGAGGGGATGAGCAAGAGGTGGGGATGAGCAGGAGGAGGGAATGAGCAGGAGGAGGGGATGAGCAGGAGGAGAGGATGAGCAGGAGGAGAGGATGAGCAGGAGGAGGGGATTAGAAGGAGGAGGGGATGAGCAGGAGAAGGAGGAGATGAGCAAGAGGAGAGGATGAGCAGGAGGAGAGGATGAGCAGGAGGAGGAGGGGATGAGCAGGAGGAGGAGGGGATGAGCAGGAGGAGGGAATGAGCAGGAGGAGAGGATGAGCAGGAGGAGGGGATAAGCAGGAGGAGAGGATGAGCAGGAGGAGAGGATGAGCAGGAGGAGGGGATGAGCAGGAGGAGGGGATGAGCAGGAGGAGTGGATGAGCAGGAGGAGTGGATGAGCAGGAGGAGGAGGGGATGAGCAGGAGGAGGGAATGAGCAGGAGGAGAGGATGAGCAGGAGGAGGGGATTAGAAGGAGGAGGGGATGAGCAGGAGAAGGAGGAGATGAGCAAGAGGAGAGGATGAGCAGGAGGAGAGGATGAGCAAGAGGAGGGGATGAGCAGGAGGAGGAGGGGATGAGCAGGAGGAGGGAATGAGCAGGAGGAGAGGATGAGCAGGAGGAGGGGATTAGAAGGAGGAGGGGATGAGCAGGAGAAGGAGGAGATGAGCAAGAGGAGAGGATGAGCAGGAGGAGAGGATGAGCAAGAGGAGGGGATGAGCAGGAGGAGGAGGGAATGAGCAGGAGGAGAGGATGAGCAGGAGGAGAGGATGAGCAGGAGGAGGGGATGAGCAGGAGGAGGGGATTAGAAGGAGGAGGGGATGAGCAGGAGAAGGAGGAGATGAGCAAGAGGAGAGGATGAGCAGGAGGAGGGAATGAGCAGGAGGAGGGGATGAGCAGGAGGAGGGGATTAGAAGGAGGAGGGGATGAGCAAGAGGAGAGGATGAGCAGGAGGAGAGGATGAGCAAGAGGAGGGGATGAGCAGGAGGAGGAGGGGATGAGCAGGAGGAGGGAATGAGCAGGAGGAGAGGATGAGCAGGAGGAGGGGATGAGCAAGAGGAGGGGATGAGCAGGAGGAGGGGATGAGCAGGAGGAGAGGATGAGCAAGAGGAGGGGATGAGCAGGAGGAGAGGATGAGCAGGAGGAGGGGATGAGCAGGAGGAGAGGATGAGCAGGAGGAGTGGATGAGCAGGAGGAGGGGATGAGCAGGAGGAGAGGATGAGCAGGAGGAGGGGATGAGCAAGAGGAGGGGATGAGCAGGAGGAGTGGATGAGCAGGAGGAGAGGATGAGCAGGAGGAGGGGATGAGCAAGAGGAGGGGATGAGCAGGAGGAGAGGATGAGCAGGAGGGGTGGATGAGCAGGAGGAGAGGATGAGCAGGAGGAGGGGATGAGCAAGAGGAGGGGATGAGCAGGAGGAGGGGATGAGCAGGAGGAGGGGATGAGCAAGAGGAGGGGATGAGCAGGAGGAGGGGATGAGCAGGAGGAGGGGATGAGCAAGAGGAGGGGATGAGCAGGAGGAGGGGATGAGCAGGAGGAGGGGATGAGCAAGAGGAGGGGATGAGCAGGAGGAGGGAATGAGCAGGAGGAGAGGATGAGCAGGAGGAGGGGATTAGAAGGAGGAGGGGATGAGCAGGAGAAGGAGGAGATGAGCAAGAGGAGAGGATGAGCAGGAGGAGAGGATGAGCAAGAGGAGGGGATGAGCAGGAGGAGGAGGGAATGAGCAGGAGGAGAGGATGAGCAGGAGGAGGGGATGAGCAGGAGGAGGAGGGGATGAGCAGGAGGAGGGAATGAGCAGGAGGAGAGGATGAGCAGGAGGAGGGGATTAGAAGGAGGAGGGGATGAGCAGGAGAAGGAGGAGATGAGCAAGAGGAGAGGATGAGCAGGAGGAGAGGATGAGCAAGAGGAGGGGATGAGCAGGAGGAGGAGGGAATGAGCAGGAGGAGAGGATGAGCAGGAGGAGAGGATGAGCAGGAGGAGGGGATGAGCAGGAGGAGGGGATGAGCAGGAGAAGGAGGAGATGAGCAAGAGGAGAGGATGAGAGGAGGAGGAGGGAATGAGCAGGAGGAGGGGATGAGCAGGAGGAGGGGATAGAAGGAGGAGGGGATGAGCAAGAGGAGAGGATGAGCAGGAGGAGAGGATGAGCAAGCGGAGGGGATGAGCAGGAGGAGGAGGGGATGAGCAGGAGGAGGGAGATGAGCAGGAGGGAGAGAGAGGATGAGCAGGAGGAGGGGATGAGCAAGAGGAGGGGATGAGCAGGAGGAGGGGATGAGCAGGAGGAGAGGATGAGCAGAGGAGGGGATGAGCAGGAGGAGGGATGAGCAGGAGGAGAGGATGAGCAGGAGGAGGGGATGAGCAGGAGGAGAGGATGAGCAGGAGGAGAGGGATGAGCAAGAGGAGGGGATGAGCAGGAGGAGTGGATGAGCAGGAGGAGAGGATGAGCAGGAGGAGGGGATGAGCAAGGAGGAGGGGATGAGCAGGAGGAGAGGATGAGCAGGAGGAGGGGATGAGCAGGAGGAGGGATGAGCAGAGGAGGGGATGAGCAGGAGGAGGGGATGAGCAGGAGGAGGGGATGAGCAGGAGGAGGGATGAGCAGGAGGAGGGGATGAGCAAGAGGAGGGGATGAGCAGGAGGAGGGGATGAGCAGGAGGAGGGGATGAGCAGGAGGAGGGGATGAGCAGGAGGAGAGGATGAGCAGGAGGAGGGGATGAGCAAGAGGAGGGGATGAGCAGGAGGAGGGGATGAGCAGAGGAGGGGATGAGCAGGAGGAGGGGATGAGCAGGAGGAGAGGATGAGCAGGAGGAGGGGATGAGCAGGAGGAGGGATGAGCAGGAGGAGGGGATGAGCAGGAGGAGAGGATGAGCAAGAGGAGGGGATGAGCAGGAGGAGGGATGAGCAGGAGGAGAGGATGAGCAGGAGGAGGGGATGAGCAGGAGGAGAGGATGAGCAGGAGGAGGGGATGAGCAGGAGGAGAGGATGAGCAGAGAGGGGATGAGCAGGAGGAGGGGATGAGCAGGAGGAGAGGATGAGCAGGAGGAGGGGATGAGCAGGAGGAGGGGATGAGCAGGAGGAGAGGATGAGCAGGAGGAGAGGATGAGCAGGAGGAGGGGATGAGTAGGAGGAGGGGATGAGCAAGAGGAGGGATGAGCAGGAGGAGGGGATGAGCAGGAGGAGAGGATGAGCAGGAGGAGGGGATGAGCAGGAGGAGGGGATGAGCAAGAGGAGTGGATGAGCAGGAGGAGGGGATGAGCAAGAGGAGGGGATGAGCAGGAGGAGAAGATGAGCAGGAGGAGAGGATGAGCAGGAGGAGTGGATGAGCAGGAGGAGGGGATGAGCAGGAGGAGGGGATGAGGAGGAGGAGGGGATGAGCAAGAGGAGGGGATGAGCAAGAGGAGGGGATGAGCAGGAGGAGGGGATCAGCAGGAGGAGGGGATGAGCAAGAGGAGAGGATGAGCAAGAGGAGGGGATGAGCAAGAGGAGGGGATGAGCAGGAGGAGGGGATGAGCAGGAGGAGGGGATGAGCAGGAGGAGGGGATGAGCAGGAGTAGGGGATGAGCAGGAGGAGGGGATGAGCAAGAGGAGGGGATGAGCAGGAGGAGAGGATGAGCAAGAGGAGGGGATGAGCAGGAGGAGAGGATGAGCAGGAGGAGAGGATGAGCAGGAGGAGGGGATGAGCAGGAGGAGAGGATGAGCAGGGGGAGTGGATGAGCAGGAGGAGGGGATGAGCAGGAGGAGGGGATGAGCAGGAGGAGAGGATGAGCAGGAGGAGGGGATGAGCAGGAGGAGAGGATGAGCAGGAGGAGTGGATGAGCAGGAGGAGTGGATGAGCAAGAGGAGGGGATGAGCAGGAGGAGAGGATGAGCAGGAGGAGGGGATGAGCAGGAGGAGAGGGTGAGCAGGAGGAGGGGATGAGCAGGAGGAGAGGATGAGCAAGAGGAGGGGATGAGCAGGAGGAGGGGATGAGCAGGAGGAGGGGATGAGCAGGAGGAGGGGATGAGCAGGAGGAGGGGATGAGCAGGAGGAGAGGATGAGCAAGAGGAGGGGATGAGCAGGAGGAGAGGATGAGCAGGAGGAGGGGATGAGCAAGAGGAGGGGATGAGCAGGAGGAGGGGGTGAGCAGGAGGAGAGGATGAGCAGGAGGAGGGGATGAGCAGGTGGAGAGGATGAGCAGGAGGAGGGGATGAGCAAGAGGAGTGGATGAGCAGGAGGAGGGGATGAGCAAGAGGAGGGGATGAGCAGGAGGAGAAGATGAGCAGGAGGAGAGGATGAGCAGGAGGAGTGGATGAGCAGGAGGAGGGGATGAGCAGGAGGAGGGGATGAGGAGGAGGAGGGGATGAGCAAGAGGAGGGGATGAGCAGGAGGAGGGGATGAGCAAGAGGAGAGGATGAGCAAGAGGAGGGGATGAGCAAGAGGAGGGGATGAGCAGGAGGAGGGGATGAGCAGGAGGAGGGGATGAGCAGGAGGAGGGGATGAGCAGGAGGAGGGGATGAGCAGGAGGAGGGGATGAGCAAGAGGAGGGGATGAGCAGGAGGAGAAGATGAGCAGGAGGAGAGGATGAGCAAGAGGAGGGGATGAGCAGGAGGAGGGGATGAGCAGGAGGAGGAGGGGATGAGCAGGAGGAGAGGATGAGCAGGAGGAGGGGATGAGCAGGAGGAGAGGATGAGCAGGAGGAGTGGATGAGCAGGAGGAGTGGATGAGCAAGAGGAGGGAATGAGCAGGCGGAGGAGGGGATGAGCAGGAGGAGGGAATGAGCAGGAGGAGTGGATGAGCAGGAGGAGAGGATGAGCAGGAGGAGGAGGTGATGAGCAGGAGGAGGAGGGGATGAGCAGGAGGAGGGGATGTGCAGGATGAGGGGATGAGCAGGAGGAGGGGATGAGCAGGAGGAGAGGATGAGCAGGAGAAGGAGGGGATGAGCAGGAGGAGGGGATGAGCAGGATGAGGGGATGAGCAGGAGGAGGGGATGAGCAGGAGGAGAGGATGAGCAGGAGGAGAGGATGAGCAGGAGAAGGAGGGGATGAGCAGGAGGAGGGGATGAGCAGGAGGAGGGGATGAGCAGGAGGAGGAGGGGATTAGCAGGAGGAGGGAATGAGCAGGAGGAGGAGGGTATGAGCAGGAGGAGGGAATGAGCAGGAGGAGGAGGGGATGAGCAGGAGGAGGAGGGGATTAGCAGGAGGAGGAGGGGATGAGCAGGAGGAGGGAATGAGCAGGAGGAGGAGGGGATGAGCAGGAGGAGGAGGGGATTAGCAGGAGGAGGGAATGAGCAGGAGGAGTGATGAGCAGGAGGAGAGGATGAGCAGGAGGAGGGGATGAGCAGGAGGAGTGGATGAGCAGGAGGAGGGAATGAGCAGGAGGAGTGATGAGCAGGAGGAGGGGATGAGCAGGAGGAGGGGATGAGCAGGAGGAGGGAATGAGCAGGAGGAGGAGGGGATGAGCAGGAGGAGGGGATGAGCAAGAGGAGGGGATGAGCAGGAGGAGAGGATGAACAGGAGGAGGGGATGAGCAAGAGGAGGGGATGAGCAGGAGGAGGGGATGAGCAGGAGGAGGGGATGAGCAGGAGGAGGGGATGAGCAGGAGGAGAGGATGAGCAGGAGGAGGGGATGAGCAGGAGGAGGAGGGGATGAGCAGGAGGAGTGATGAGCAGGAGGAGGGGATGAGGAGGTGGAGGGGATGAGCAGGAGGAGAGGATGAGCAGGAGGAGAGGATGAGCAGGAGGAGTGGATGAGCAGGAGGAGGAGGGAATGAGCAGGAGGAGGAGGGAATGAGCAGGAGGAGGAGGGGATGAGCAGGAGGAGAGGATGAGCAGGAGGAGAGGATGAGCAGGAGGAGAGGATGAGCAGGAGGAGGGGATGAGCAGGAGGAGAGGATGAGCAGGAGGATGGGATGAGCAGGAGGAGGGGATGAGCAGGAGGAGAGGATGAGCAGGAGGAGGGTATGAGCAGGAGGAGGGGATGAGCAGGAGGAGGGGATGAGCAGGAGGAGGAAATGAGCAGGAGGAGGAGGCGATGAGCAGGAGGAGAGGATGAGCAGGAGGAGGGGATGAGCAGGAGGAGGGAATGAGCAGGAGGAGGAGGGGATGAGCAGGAGGAGGGAATGAGCAGGAGGAGTGATGAGCAGGAGGAGAGGATGAGCAGGAGGAGGGGATGAGCAGGAGGAGGGGATGAGCAGGAGGAGGAGGGGATTAGCAGGAGGAGGGAATGAGCAGGAGGAGGAGGGAATGAGCAGGAGAGGAGGGGATGAGCAGGAGGAGAGGATGAGCAGGAGGAGGGGATGAGCAGGAGGAGGGAATGAGCAGGAGGAGGGAATGAGCAGGAGGAGTGATGAGCAGGAGGAGGGGATGAGCAGGAGGAGAGGATGAGCAGGAGGAGTGGATGAGCAGGAGGAGGAGGGGATTAGCAGGAGGAGGGAATGAGCAGGAGGAGTGGATGAGCAGGAGGAGGAGGGGATGAGCAGGAGGAGGGAATGAGCAGGAGGAGTGATGAGCAGGAGGAGGGGATGAGCAGGAGGAGGGGATGAGCAGGAGGAGGGGATGAGCAGGAGGAGGAGGGGATTATCAGGAGGAGGGAATGAGCAGGAGGAGGAGGGGATGAGCAGGAGGAGGGAATGAGCAGGAGGAGGAGGGGATGAGCAGGAGAAGGAGGGGATGAGCAGGAGGAGGAGGGGATTAGCAGGAGGAGGGAATGAGCAGGAGGAGGAGGGGATGAGCAGGAGGAGGAGGGGATTAGCAGGAGGAGGGAATGAGCAGGAGGAGGAGGGGATGAGCAGGAGGAGGGCATGAGCAGGAGGAGGAGGGGATGAGCAGGAGGAGTGGATGAGCAGGAGGAGGGGATGAGCAGGAGGAGGGAATGAGCAGGAGGAGGGGATGAGCAGGAGGAGTGGATGAGCAGGAGGAGTGGATGAGCAGGAGGAGAGGATGAGCAGGAGGAGGGGATGAGCAGGAGGAGGGGATGAGCAGGAGGAGTGGATGAGCAAGAGGAGAGGATGAGCATGAGGAGGGAATGAGCAGGAGGAGGAGGGGATGAGCAGGAGGAGGAGGGGATGAGCAGGAGGAGGGGATGAGCAGGAGGAGGGGATGAGCAGGAGGAGGGGATGAGCAGGAGGAGGGGATGAGCAGGAGGAGTGGATGAGCAGGAGGAGTGGATGAGCAGGAGGAGGGGATGAGCAGGAGGAGTGGATGAGCAGGAGGAGAGGATGAGCAGGAGGAGAGGATGAGCAGGAGGAGGGGATGAGCAGGAGGAGGGGATGAGCAGGAGGAGTGGATGAGCAAGAGGAGAGGATGAGCAGGAGGAGGGGATGAGCAGGAGGAGAGGATGAGCAGGAGAAGGAGGGGATGAGCAGGAGGAGGGGATGAGCAGGAGGAGAGGATGAGCAGGAGGAGTGGATGAGCAGGAGGAGGGGATGAGCAGGAGGAGTGGATGAGCAGGAGGAGGGGATGAGCAGGAGGAGAGGATGAGCAGGAGGAGTGGATGAGCAGGAGGAGGGGATGAGCAGGAGGAGTGGATGAGCAGGAGGAGGGGATGAGCAGGATGAGAGGATGAGCAGGAGGAGTGGATGAGCAGGAGGAGGGGATGAGCAGGAGGAGTGGATGAGCAGGAGGAGGGGATGAGCAGGAGTAGGGGATGAGCAGGAGGAGTGGATGAGCAAGAGGAGGGGATGAGCAGGAGGAGGGGATGAGCAGGAGGAGAGGATGAGCAGGAGGAGTGGATGAGCAGGAGGAGGGGATGAGCAGGAGGAGGTGTAGAAGAAAAAGACGAAGAAGAATGAGAAAATCAGGAACTACAAGAAGAAGTAAAGAGAAGAAAAGCAATAAGAAAGCAGATTAAATATGTCTGACTAATGTGAATGAGACAAATCGGCAAATGATTTAATATTAAACATTGAGAATTATATCGTGAGTGAAAGAGTCTGAATGAAACAGAGGCAACTTACAATTCTTTTAAGTTGGGGAGATTTACAAACGATCCATCTTCGATGTCTTCAATTTGATTGTAGGAAAGATATCTGCATTATAAGAGGGATATGTTTAGAAATATGTCATGTCTCTGAAGCCTTAGATAATAATGGTGATGATAATGATGATGATGACGATCATTAGCATAATAATCATAATCATCATTATTTTCATCATGAAGATGATGATGATGATAATGTTGATGAAAATGCCGATCATGATGAAGATCGTGATGATGATAATGATGATCATAAACATAGTCATGGTAATGACAATGATGATGTTAATGAAGATCATGCTAATGATACCAGTAATATGATAAATATCAAATGAAGAAGAATAGAAAAGAAGGGGAAAATGAAGAAAAAAGGACTGAAGAAGAACAGGAAGAAGATAAATAAGAAGAGAATTAGGAAGAAGAAAGAGATAAAGAAAGAAGAATGTGAAGAAGAAAAAGAAGAAGAAAACGAAGAAGAAAAATATGAAGAAAAGAAGAAAAATATGAAGAAAAAGAAGAAAAATAACTGACAGAAGAGGAAGAAGAAGAAGAAGAAGAAGAAGAAGAAGAAGAAGAAGAAAAGTAAGAAGAAGAAAGCGGTTACATATGTCTGACTAATGTGAATAAGAAAAATCTACAAATGATTTAATATTAAACATTAAGAATTATATCGTGAATGAAAGAGTCTGAAGAAAACAGAGGCAACTTACATTTTTTTTAAATTGTAGAGATTTGAAAACGATCCATCTTTGATGTCTTTTATAGAATTACCGGCAAGATTTCTGCATTATAAAAGGGAAACGTTTTGCAATAATATAGAATAGTTTCGTGATACAATATTCAATATTAAGTGATAAGAGTGAGAGGAATATGGAGAATAATTAGGAGGAGGAGGAGAGGAGTAGGAGGAAGAAAAGAATATGAAGATCGTGATGATGATGGGGATTCTGATGACGATGATGGTGACGACGATGGTTATAACGGTGATGATGTTGATGGCAAAGGGTGACGATGATCATCATGATGATCATGATGATGGGGTAATGATGAAAGTGATGATGATTATAATGATGGTGTTGAAGATGTAGTTGATGATGAGAATGATTATGATGATGAGTATATTGATGATCATGATCATCATTATCATGTTCATGATGAAGAGGCTGTTGCCTATGATGAAAATGGTGGTGGAAATGGGGATGATTGATAATGATAATGATGATGATGATAAGGATGATAATGGTGATGATGATACTGATTATGAAGTTAAAGGTTGCATTCATGATGAGAATGATGATGATGATGACGATGTTGATAATGATGATGATGATGTTGATGATGATGATGATGTTGATGATGATGATGATGTTGACGACGATGTTGAAGATGAGGAAAATCATGATGATGATAATAATGTTAATGATAAGAATCGTTGATGCTGATGATGATGATACTGATGCTGATGAAGATGCTGATGATGATGATAATAATGGTTATGATAATTCAAATTATCAGGATGATGCTGAAGATGATAAAGACGATGAAGTTGATAATGATGACGCAGGTGATGAAGATGATGATGATGAAGATGATTATGATCATAGCCATAATAATGACAATGAAGGTGACAAGTATGCTGATGATGGTGATAACAAACATGATGATGATGATGATGATCATAATAGTGATGATAAGTATAAATTAATAGAAGAAATAAAAGGAGAAAAAGAAGAAAGGGAAGACGAGAAAAGTGATGAATAAGTGGGAGGAAAAGAAGAGGAGGAGGAAGAACAACAAGGAGAATAAGGAGAAGAAGAAGGAGGAGGAGGAGGAGGAGGAGGAGGAGGAGGAGGAGGAGGAAAAGAAAAAGAAGAAGAAGAAAAAAATATAAAGAAAGAAAGATCAAGTAGGAAAAAGAGCGAACGGAGAAAGAAAAGAATATAAAAGTTGAATTTATTCTTGAAAAGTATATTTCTGCGGTGTCGAAGAAAAGCGAAACATTTCTCCTTCCTGGAAGGGTGGGGAGGCAGAATTTAAACGTGAAAATTTTGGTTTGAGTGCCAAATGAACAGCTTGTCAAGCGACGAGTAGAAGCTAATGGCGAGGTGCCTGGAAGGAGACTGCGTAGAACGCGGGCAAAGGGACAGGGATAGACTGAAGATAGTAGTCAGATCCAAATCATTGTGTATGCAATGTAAATTCAGTATAGGTATACATTGAATGAGAAACAATTTCTTTGACTTCACAGCAAGTAACATGTCAGTCTGTTTTACTCTAACTGTGAGATCAACAACATAAGCGATTAACTAAGAACATAATCGATGAGAGTTTAAAACATTGAATGTGGAAAATATGTAGCAAATGTCAAGTACTTACAAAAATGTAGTATTTCGGGGTATATTTTGGGGGACTGAAGTTAATCGGCGGTTTTTACAATTTACTTTTCCATACGATTTGCAATTACATAAAGTGCATGTATCTGAAGCAGCATTAGCCCCTAAAAACAATCTCGTATAGAGTATCAACATAAAAATCCTTTGGACGAACATAGTTTGACGGAACATATTTCCAGGCATAAATCTGTAAAAGAAAATAGAAAATATCATAGGCTTCAATGTTATTACTTTCATGCTACAGATTCTTCGAAGGAAGCAAAGTTCACCCTTGTTCCATGTGAGGAATATGGCCTTATTTTCATTATTTGATTTTCAAAGTTAGAAAATTAAGTTTCGAGAAATTAGTGTAAAAAAATGTATTAGAGATTATAAGCTTTAATGGGTGATAATAGCAAAGAAAACTGAGCATCAAACACATATACCCACACTGTCTGTCTGTCTGTCTCTCCCCCAAACACACACACTCACAAACACATACACATATACAAACGCACCCCTACACATTCCCATGCAGTAACCATGCTTGGTGGATCTACTGCAAAATTAATGAATCATAAGTTTTCAGGACACTAAACTTGTGGTCCCTCTAAACCCGATTAGGCTGCTATATATATATATATGCCCGTGTGTGTGTGTGTGTGTGTGTGTGTGTGTGTGTGTGTGTGTGTGTGTGTGTGTGTGTGTGTGTGTGTGTGTGTGTGCGTGTGTGTATTTGAATTGACCATATATATGTGTGTGTGTGTGTGTGTGTGTGTGTGTGTGTGGTCAATTCAAATAAACGAATAAAACGAAAAGAAAACAAAAAAAACGAACGTAGCACGTGCACATGAAATGTATTACCTTGAGGTTCGGCGAAAGGAGCGGGTTTGACATTTTGATCATAGCTCTCTGGCGGAAAGGAGAAAGGGAAATGTCCAAAGATGGAGAAGAAATCGCCAACGGCACACGTGTATATTTATATATATATATATATATGTATATATATATATATATATATATATATATATATATATACATATATACATATATACATATACATATATACATATATACATATATATATATACATATATACATATACATATATACATATATACATATACACATATATACATATACATATATACATATATATACTCTCTTTTACTCTTTTACTTGTTTCAGTCATTTGACTGCGGCCATGTTGGAGCACCGCCTTTAGCCGAGCAAATCGACCCCAGGACTTATTCTTTGGAAGCCTAGTACTTATTCTATCGGTCTCTTTTGCCGAACCGCTAAGTTACGGGGACGTAAACACACCACCATCGGTTGTCAAGCGATGTTGGGGGGACAAACACAGACACACAAACACCCACATACACACACACACACACACACACACACACACATATATATATATATATATATATATATATATACATGCATACATATATACGACGGGCTTCTTCCAGTTTCCGTCTACCAAATCCACTCACAAGGCTTTGGTCGGCCCGAGGCTATAGTAGAAGACACTTGCCCAAGGTGCCACGCAGTGGGACTGAACCCGAAACCATGTGGTTGGTAAGCAAGCTACTTACCACACAGCTACTCCTGCACCTATATATATATATATATATATATATATATATAAGCATATATAGGATATCAAGTAGTAATGCAGTACGACTGTTTCAAGCAGCTTCAATTAATTGAGCAATCATTACTTCAATTTACATGTAGAGCTACCTTCAACTGCACAAAATACAGAATTTTTGAACAAGCAGGACTTATTAATATAAATTTTCTTAAACATTGTAAGAGAGCAAGAAATTAGAGGAAATTCATATTATCGTTTTTGTGGCAGAGTGTCTAAAAATATACTGCAATTTCTTAGGATCGCATGGTGCATAGTGAGGGTTTTTATGGTTACCAGGGTTGTAATTCATTTCTAATTTATTTATCTCTTTATCATCCGTTAAAACAAAAACTAGATGACTGTGTCCATTTTGAGTAAAGAACAAGAGTAAGTTGTCAGCTCATGGCTAGGTCATAAATAATATCATAATTATCCCTTTTCCCCAAGAGAAAGGAAGTAAGAGATTAGGAATAGTCAGTTTGACAGAAGAATTGTCTATGAAAATAAAGGCCGGGTAGAGTTGGACTATGAAACATGATGTTCATTACCAGTTAAAGGGGCAAGATACTAAGAGATTTAAGAAGCGAATACAGGGAATTTATTAGGGGCACGACGGGGAGACGTTTATAAACA
The DNA here is from genome assembly GCF_046866305.1 of Octopus bimaculoides. NCBI lineage: Eukaryota > Metazoa > Mollusca > Cephalopoda > Octopoda > Octopodidae > Octopus > Octopus bimaculoides. The sequence continues at coordinate 3,258,315 of NC_142957.1, read as the reverse complement.
ATTTTGATATGTTGCACAAAAATAAAATATAAGAATTCCAAACGATATCATAAACAAAATAGCTGAAAGGTGTTCATGTATCTAAGTGTGAAGATAAAATTAAGCAGCAATGTTGATAAAAATTAATCAGCATCGCCTGTGCAAAATATTGGGTCCAATAAGACTTGAACATACGCCCTCTCCACCCTATTCAAATGAGACGAACTAAGGCAAGATACCCAGTGCCAATAATGGTCGTAGGTTCATGAATGTGGGAACGCCACGATCTCGAGTGCAAGTGATCCCCAAATTGTTCAATGCCATTCCCTGCATATCCAGTTTTATAAGGAAATGTTGTCCTAGAGACATGCTTTTAAAGTTGAGAGGTGTCTCCTTGTCAATGGTCTTTCTTCAGACCGGACGCCAGCCCAGAATGTCTGAAGGAATGCACCTAGGTTCTTCTGTCCTTTTAGCAAGTCTTATTTTCAGTTCTGTGGACTTTCTAGGAACACAACATCACCAGGCATCACCGAGTCGACGGCAACTAAACCGGTTCACACATACACACACGCATGCATGCATACATACATGCATACACGCACGTACATACATACACAGACACATGTATATATCTATATCTATATCTATATCTATATATATATATATATATATATATATATATATATATATATATATATATATATATATATAAACATAATTAAGGGATCAGCAAACAGTTGTTTCACCACATACCGAAGTTCAGAAATAGCAGCTAAAATGCTGAGACTCCAACAGATAGCATTACTTGTAACTCACAAAGGAAAAACAAGAAGAAAAAACAATGAAAACTAACCATTTAAAGTTAATCATAGACGTGTTCCTGGATTATGAGCGATAATACTCAATTTCCTTCATCGGCATGATATTCCAGTAGTAAATTCGACTATGCTAGCAAACCGTGCATGCATGAACGAGTGAACATCATGCCTCGACACAGCCTGAAAGCATAACCGAACCTACCTCGGCCAGCCAGTCCACTATTCCTCCTCAAGAAATTACCATGTGCGTCACAACTAGAATATCACACCGATGAAGGAAATGGAGTGTTATCGCTCCTAATCCAGAAACGCGTCTATGATTAACTTCGACTGGTTGGTTTTCATTGTTTTTTCTTCTTGTTTTGCCTTTGTGAGTTACAAGTAATGCTATCTGTTGGAGTCTCAGCTTTTTAGCTGCTATTTCTGAACTTCGGTATGTGGTGAAGCAACTGTTTGCTGATCCCTTAATTATGTTTATAAATGTATAAGAACATTTAAATAAGTTCTCCACCAATAATGGTGTTTACATACCGAAGGGCTTGGTAAAAATTATTAATTGTTAATTTATTAATAAATTAATAAATTGATAAACCTTTACCCTTTTAATTGTAATAATTATATATATATATATATATATATATATATATATATATATATATATATATAAAGTGAAGCATATTGCCACTTAAATGTGGCTGACCCCTAGGGGTGGATGTTACTGTTGCTTTTAGCCCCAGGAGGACATCTCCTCCAGCTGGCTTATCGACACCCTTCTGTGTCCTGTTTGTTTTGCCAAGGGAAGTTATCCCTCTCATCGTGATCTGTAGCACGAACGGACCCGGGTTTCAGGGTTATTTCCCTTCGTCAGCGTCCGATAGCCACCGGTCTGCGTTGACAGAGATAAATTCTTGGCAATCTTATGTACCTTTTTCCAGTGAAATTCTTCACTGATATCGAAAAAGTGAAAACAAGCAATGTTAATTCTCTAAATTAGGTATTAACAGTAACTGCATGATAAAGTGAAGTATATTGCCACTTAAATGTAGCTGACCCCTAGGGTGGATGTTATTGTTGCTTTTAGCCCCAGGAGGACATCTCCTCCACGATGAGAGGGATAACTTCCCTTGGCAAAACAAACAGGACACAGAAGTGTGTCGATAAGGCAGCTGGAGGAGATGTCCTCCTGGGGCTAAAAGCAACAGTAACATCCACCCCCAGGGGTCAGCCACATTTAAGTGGCAATATACTTCACTTTATCGTGCAGTTACTGTTAACACCTAATTTAGAGAATTAACATTGCTTGTTTTCACTTTTTCGATATCAGTGAAGAATTCCACTGGAAAAAGGTACATAAGATTGCCAAGAATTTATCTCTGTCATCGCAGATCGGTGGCTATCGGACGCTGAGGAAGGGAAATAACCCTGAAACCCGGGTCCGTTCGTGCTACAGATCACGATGAGAGGGATAACTTCCCTTGGCAAAACAAACAGGGCACAGAAGTGTGTCGATAAGCCAGCTGGAGGAGATGTCCTCCTGGGGCTAAAAGCAACAGTAACATCCACCCCTAGGGGTCAGCCACATTTAAGTGGCAATATGCTTCACTTTATCGTGCAGTTACTGTTAATACCTAATTTAGAGAATTAACATTGCTTATATATATATATATATATATATATATATATATATATATATATATATATATATGTATATATATATGTATATATATATATATATGTATATATATATGTATATATATATATATGTATATATATATATATGTATATATATATATATGTATATATATATATATGTATATATATATATATGTATATATATATATATGTATATATATATATATGTATATATATATATATGTATATATATATATATGTATATATATATATGTATATATATATATATGTATATATATATATGTATATATATATATATGTATATATATATATGTATATATATATGTATATATATATATATATATATATGTATATA
>NC_142957.1:3204186-3251686 GCF_046866305.1 Octopus bimaculoides | reverse complement strand
CATGTACATTGGTATAAAAGATGGTCTACAATAAATATTCTGCTTAATACTACAGATTTGCTTGTCAGTTACTTGACTTTAACCAGTTGAGCGTGTCCCTTAGTGGCTGACGATATGTGCATCTCTGATCACGAGCAGAAATAGTGGGGCAGCATCATAGTCATGTGTTGAGAGGAATTCTTTGGGATTTGGAATCAGGAAGCATAGGTATTTCATTCAACGTCTTAAACAAACCTTATTCAAGGACCTTTTGAGCTGGACGGGTTACTCAACCTGAAGGAAATTCTGACTGGACCCCCACCTGCAAGGTCAGGCGCCGTTCTTCATGATACGAGATCCCCATGTCGCACACATATGGTCGTGATGCATGTGCCTGGCGTTCTCTAAAAAGACGGGTAGGTGTGATGGGTGTACTGGGCTTTGTATATTTTACCCTAGCGCCACACTTCATGACATGCACTGTTCTCTCACTCAATAATAATAATACTAAAACCTCATCACAAAACGTACTGATGCAATACAATATCCCCCCACAAACAAAAATATTGCACACACCACTCCACCAGCGCAAAGGTGCAACACATGATGCAATAGAAAGCTGCTTGAAATTTTCAGAAATAATAGTGGTGATGACAATGGTGACGAACGTTACCTTACCTCAGTTTATGGCGGAGAAGAGTTTCTGAAAACTCTGTTCGGAACAGCGAAAATGAAGCTCCACCTTTAAGAGAAGACTTCTCGCGCAGTAGTGGATCAGTTAAGAGGCAGACTGACCATAGCTGTCATCGTAATACAGCATCAGCAGATAATGGAACAAAGACGAGGAAGTGGACCAGCAAAGAAAACAGGATAGTAATACAGTGCTACTTACAAAGTGAACCTAAAAGAAGGGGATATTGGAAACGGATGTTAACACTTTGAGTAGGGAAGGGTATGTTTAAAGTGACTGAGCAGAGATTAGTTAGTCAAGCTAATGCTATTAGAAGAAAGGGTATAACAGAATTAGAGGTAGAAATGATCACAAGAGAACTGAAGAAGAAAGACCAGGCAGTAGGAAAGACAAACAACAACATTGATACATCCCAAACCAAAGAAGAACCTAAAGAAAAAATAATAATAGCGTTACAAATAAGAAAACAACAACTGGCTCCAACGACCTAAGTGATTTAAGTGAAGAAGATCAGAAGATTTTAAATGAGTTGCAGAAAGTAATGAGTAAAGAAATGAGAAAAAAGATTGCCAACATTAAAAGCACCAACAAAAGGAAGCTACAAGAAATGACGAGGAAAGTAGATTCTGTTGTCAGTAGGATAGACACTAAAACAATAGGAGATATTAACTTATTGATTTATGCAGGAGGGGTAGTAGTCACCAGAAGATTTGATACCTCACAGGGAAAGTTTTAAAAAGATCAAATGTGGAAAAGGAAACTACAAAATAAAGTGAAGACTTTAAGACAAGATCTGAGTAGAATAGAAGCTTGGAAACTGAAGAAGTTGGGAAACACAAGATGCAAATCTTGCCTCGAGGAAAGGTACTTAGTCAAAGAGAAAAGATTTGGAACAATAATAGAAGAGTTAATTAAAGAAAGTGAGGGAAGAAGTAGTGAGTGAGAAGCAGCCAGATCTAAGGTTAACTAGTACAGTAATGAGTAAAATTTTAGGAAAAATGCTGAATTGGAAGGGCCCAGGACCAGATTTAGTTCAAGGATAGTAGCTAAAGAAATTCAGTAGTTTACATGGGAGGTTGAGGGAATGACTTCAGGATTGCCTCTTAATGGAGCAATAATACCAGATTGGATGTCTAGAGGGAGGACAATACTCATTATGAATGGATAAGAACAATGGTAATAACTAGCAAATATAGCCCAATCACAGCATTAAGGACAAATTGGATAAAAGCCAAGATAGACAAAAACCAAGTAGATTCCCAATGTAGATTATGCAAATGAAAAGAGGAAAGCGCTATTCATGTGCTAAGTGAATGTAACACTCTGGCACAGAAAGAATGCAAGAAAAGACATGGCAATCTAGAGAGAGCAACCCAATGGGAGCTTTGTAAAAAGCTATGTTTTGAAATATTGATAAATGGTATGAACAGTAATGTTCTAGAATGTACTAGAACGTAAGAAATAGAAAATGTTGTGGGACTTTATCATACAGACTGAGAGGGTAATAGAAGCTAGAAGGCCTGATTTGGTAGTAGTTGATAAAGAGACTAGAAAGTGCCAGATAATGGACTTTAGAGTCCGTCCCAAATGATGAAAGACTTAATATGAGAAGTATAGAAAACAATAACAAAGTACCAGGACCAAGTTATTGAGTAACAGAGGCTATGGAAAGTGCGAGTAAAATGTATCCCAGAAGCCATAGGTGCACTGAGAACTATCCCTAAAGATCTGAACAGACGGATAGAGGAAATAGGCAGAAAACCAAGTTTAATACAGCTGCAAAAAAACACAGTGTTATTAGGAACATCTAAGATATTTAGGAGGGTTATTAGCATCTAAGGTTACTTGCTGTAATCCAATAGGATGGTTCTTGGCATCTAAGGTTACTTGCTGTAGCCCGGATGTTAAGATTCTTTCCTTTTCCAATAGTCTAATCTGTTGAGTGTATAATAATAATAATAATAATAATAATTATTATTATTATTATTATCATTATTATTATTATAATAAATGTTCTTTCAAGAGAATAAAATTCTAGAGTAAGAGCAGATAGGGTATAAAAGGAACGGCAGGAGTACAAATGGTTAACATGTTTTGTTAAAACAATGCTTGCACATTGTAATAAAAGACGACCAGAATTTAGTGGTAGCAAGAGTCAACTATTAGAAAGCTTACAACATTGTCTTCCACAGCTGGATATTAGAGTGCCTGAAATTTATTCAGGTGCCATTCAGAAAGATCGATGGCCAGCTGGAAAACAGTTAATATTGTGTGGAATATATTTAGAATCTGTCAACATATGAAGTGGTATATTTCAGGGAGACACCTTAACGCCACGTTTATTTGTCATCTACATGATACTCCTGACCAACTCCTTAGATAAGACAAAATGGGATTTGTGCTAGATTACATTAAGATCTGCCATCCGTTATTCCTGGATAATTTTAAACTATTTGCGTAAAATGAGTACGAAATTGACAGCTTCATATCTATTATACACCTACTTAGTCAGGAATTTTGGATAAAAATTGTTATTTTAACCTTGAAGCATGGAAAACATTCGCGCTTGCAAATGGCCAGATTATTAAAGAAGTGGGGTTTGATTCGGAGAAGATCAAAAAGAAAGGAATAAAGGATTTGTTAAAAAAATAATATTGCAAGTAGAGAAGACTTCTAATGTCGTCTAAATAGAATGGACAGAATAAGATTCAAGCAACGAATATATGGACCGTGTCTCATACGTTACGAGGAAAGCGTTATTAAATGGAGGAAAGAGGAATTAGAAAGTTTGATAGGAAAACTGGAAAACTAGAAAACTGATGACAGTGTATAATGAAATCAACCCGAAGAGTGATGTTATGTCTGAAGCTACTGCTCTCTAGCACCTTCGGATGATCTCTACTCAACCGCTACACAACTGCTACTCGACTGCTACTCAACAGCTACTCGACTGCTACTCAACAGCTACTCGACTGCTACTCAACAGCTACTCGACTGCTACTCAACAGCTACTCGACTGCTACTCAACAGCTACTCGACTGCTACTCAACAGCTACTCGACTGCTACTCAACAGCTACTCAACCCCCTACCACGGCCAGACTACCTCTATTTATATGTCTTGGGAGATCCTACTTCTTCGCCTGGGTGCGTCGACACAATACCTCACCCTTTTGAGTTTTTTTTTCTTCAAAAAAAAAAAACGTATTCATCAATTTTATTTCCTCGGAGAGAAACTTGCATATCTTTTTCTCTTAGCATTTATTTCCATCATTTCTGTAGGTTTTCTCTTCCTACTCGACCTACGTGTCGGTTCCGCTTTCGCTTGTGGTTCTGGGACCTCGAACAAATCATACCATATATCCATTTGTTCCTCTCGCCTCTCTTAGTTTTTGGTATATCTTTTTTTAAAATTGGTTTAAACGCCTTCCGTGTTCATATTTCGGTCCTTTTACTGTGTACATCACATTACCCAGACGTCCCGTTATACTTCCTTGTTCCCAGTCCTGTTTTCCATTACTATATACTCTAAAATACACTTTGTCACCTGTGTTAAAAAATTTCGTTTATCTTCCCGAATTTTCTATTTTCTGTTTCCTGCTCGGCAACCATTTGTCAAAAATAGAACGAATTTTTCTGGAAAACATCAAATCTACGGGTGACCTACCCGACTTTGCATTTGGATTCGGTGTTATTCTATACACCTGCAAAAACTTTGTCATATTTGTATCTTCAAAGGTTTCCCGTCTGGTCCTCCTTAAAGCTCTCTTGAATGTATCGACGAATCTTTCCGGTATTCCATTTGACCTTGGGTGGCATGGCGGATTTAACACATGCTTCATCTGAACCGACTTACAGAATCTTTTGATCTTCTTCGCTGTGAATTGTGTCCCATTATCTGACACGATCGTATCTGGAACTCCATACCGAGCGAACAGTTCTTCCAAGAAGTCAATCGTCACACTTGTGGTTGACCTTGAACATTTACACACTTCAGGCCATTTCGAATAGCTATCCACCACAATGATACAATAGGAGCCATTTAATGGTCCTGCGAAATCCACATATAGTCTAGACCATAGCGAATCCGTTTTTGGCCAAGGCTGTACATGCACTGGGGGCGCCCTTGCTGCCATCGCGCATCCCCTACACTGTTGTACCAGTCTCTCAATTTGCTTGTCCATATTTCGCCAATAAACGTAACTTCTCATAAGGCTCTTCATCCGGACAATCCCCGGATGTCCAGCATGAAAATCTTTTAATACTCTGTTTTGCAGTACTTCATGTATTACCACTCTTTGCCCGTATAATAGTATCTCATCACATACTGAATAGTACTTTGAACCTACGTCCCGCACATTTATATTTTTTGTGTTTCACAACATATTTCTAATCTTATTTATAAACCTATCATTTCACGATTTCAATTTAATTTCTTCCAGCGTTAGAGGCAAATCACGTACTACATTGCACAAAACGTTCTTCAGTTTCTTTTCTAGTTTTAACGATGCAATCACCGTGTCTTCAAAGGGTTCCTCATATTTTGGAATCAGCCTAAACATCCCGTCTGCGTGTCTCATTTTCATTGATGGCAAAAATCTCCTTCTGAAAATCGTAGTTCAACAAAGTAGTTCCTCTACGCTGTAAGCGGTCTGCTGAGTGCGTGGGGATACCCTTTTTTGAACCGAAAATACACAATAACGGTCGGTGATCCGTTTGCAGTGTAAACTTCCTCCCATGTAAGAATTTATGGAATTTTTTAACTGCGAAGGTTAATGATAACGCCTCTTTTTCAATGTGGCTGTAGTTTCTTTACGCTGGCAACAGAACTCTCGATGCATGTGCAATAGGTTTGATTTTATCAGCATTAAATTTATGCAATATCACAGCTCCTATGCCATATTCACTGGCGTCCGATGCCACAGTTATTTTCAATTTTGGGTTGAAAGGAGTTAATGATAACTCTGAAGTTAACCGCTTTTTTAGTTCCTCGAATGATTTCTGACATTCGTTTGTCCAGTTCCATTTCGAGTCCTTCTTTAGTAATTTGTTCAACGGAACTCTTAGGTATGTACAACTGGTAATAACTTACCAAACCTAAAAATACTTGTAGTGTTGTTTTGTGTTAGTGGGAGCAGGCATTTTTTTTATCGCGTCAATCCTAGATGTGTCTGGTTTTCGTCCGTTTTCATCAATCATCTACCCTAAGTACTTTATTTTGGTCAAACGAAATTCACATTTATCCTCCTTCACTTTAAATCCATAATCACTTATTCGTTTGAAAACCTCTTCTATATGTTCACTATGGTGGTCCCTTGATTCACTTTTAATCAATATGTCATCCAGGTAGGGGACCGCGAACTCACAATCTGCCAGCATAGTATCCATTACTTGCTGAAATATTGCTGGTGCAATCTTCACCTCAAATGGCAGTCTTTTGAAACGGTACAGACCATTATGAATATTAATTGTTAATACTTTAGCACATTCTTCGTCTACCTGTAATTGGAGGTAGGCCTCAGACAAATCCAGCTTGCAAAAAATTTTCCCACCATTGCACTTGGCAAATATTTCCTCTGGATTTTGCAGCGGATAGTAATACTTTTTTAAACAGTCATTCAGCCCAGTTGAGAAGTCTGCACATACTCTTACCTTTTTTATATATACCGTAGGAGCCGCCCACTCCGAGTAATCCACTTTTTCAATTACTTCCAGGTCTTCCAATCGATTTAATTCCTTCTCAACTTGTTTCAACGCCGCAAACGCTACATTCCTTTTCGGTTTAAACACCGGCACCGCAAAATCTTTTAACTCAAACTTTACTTTAATTTCTTTCACACATTCCGAGCTCTTTTGAAAAAAAAAATATCCGAGTAAAATCCTTTTCAGCTTTAATTTCATCTTTTCCGATGCTTTCTCTGACACGGGCTGTGACGCATTCACCTTGCTACACAAGGTATTATTCAGTGATAGATCCCACAGGTCGAATCCTTCCATTAAATCTGTCCCAAACAAATTCATTGTATTTTTTGATATCATTAGTTTACATTTCCGTGTCCTGTTTTTAAGTTTTATTTCTGTTGAGGTTTCACCCAAGAATCGAACTCGTTACCCTGACACACCTTGGGCTATCCTAGTAGTCATTTTATGCAACGCCCTGTCTATTTTACTCCATGTTGCCGTATTTATTATCGATACGTCTGCATTTTGGTCTGCAACCCATTTATTTCTACCGGCACAAATTTTCGGTTTTGTCTGGTATAATTTATTTTGTTGAGTAGACTTTCTTTTACCGTTTTCTTTGACTGGCATTTCGTCTGTATATACCCAATTTTACCACACTTAAAACAAGTTTTATCTTTAAAGGGGCAATCTTTCCACAAATGTCGCTCTCCGCAATCATAGCACCGTTTTAAATTTAAATCTTTCCTTCTTTGTATACTTTCTTTGCACATTTGTACATTATCTTTGTCTTCTATTTTCCTTGTATCATCTCGCAGGTTTATTATTTGTTGGCATTCTTCAGCCACTTTCTGCAAAGTAAGTTTCACATCTTGGTTCAACTTTGATAATATTATTTTTCTAATTTCCGCGTCTTCCGTTGCCACTAGCCCTTTAACGAATATTAAACACTTGAACATATATGGCGTTAATTCTTTCAACTTGAACCTTTCGCAAGCCTTGTTAACCATACCAGCATATGTGACAAAATCATCGGACTCGTTTTTCATTAAGTCTAAACATTCCCATCGAATGTCAAACTGTGAACTTTTCTCGCTAAAAATATTCGTCAAAATATTTATCGTTTCCTCAAAACACAATTCCGCGGGCTTTCTCGACAAAATAAATTTACAAAAACCTTGGTGTTCCGGAGTAGCAAACTTTCGTAAAAGGAGTCTTACCTTCCTTTCACTAAACCATCTCTTGCATTCCTCTCGGAATGTATCTTCGTATCGTCTGTAATATGCAGCAAAAGTAGTTCCAACACCATCTGCTGGAAATGATTCTATACTATTTTTCGCCTGCAGTAACAATTCTGTTAACTTCTGTAGTTGCTGCTGCTCTCTTGTTGTTTCACCACTGCTTTCAGTAACTCTTCCATTTTTGGTGCAATTAGAAACCTCGTCGCCACTGTTATATCGCAATACTACCCAGTGGCTGTGTGAGCTACGAAATCCTCGTCGCCACTGTTATGCCTCACGCTACTGCTATCTAGCACCTTCGGATGATCTCTACTCCATCGCTACACAACTGCTACTCGACTGCTACTCAACCCCCTACCACGGCCAAGATGTGAAACTTACTTTGCAGAAAGTGGCTGAAGAATGCCAACAAATAATAAACCTGCGAGATGATACAAGGAAAATAGAAGACAAAGATAATGTACAAATGTGCAAAGAAAGTATACAAAGAAGGAAAGATTTAAATTTAAAACGGTGCTATGATTTCGGAGAGCGACATTTGTGGAAAGATTGCCCCTTTAAAGATAAAACTACCTCTATTTATATGTCCCGGGAGATCCTACTTCTTTGCCTGGGGGTGTCGACACAACAACTTTATGTTGGAAACAAGAGAGGAGGAAGTACAGGACTAATAAGCTGTGACAAGAAAACAAGCTAGCTTGGTGCCTAAAAAATGTAAAGGTAACAACATGTCAGAAGTAAAAGAGCGTGACACACAGAAATCTGCTGAAAAAGTAACACCGAATAAATGCAAGAAGCGAGTGAAAAAAAGAACTTGAAAAGGAATGAAAGGACAAAGTTATGCATGGACATTATACTAAGCATTTACTGGGATAAGAGTTGGTCGTGGATTAGAAATGATGATCTGATAGGAAGCACTGAATCTCTGATATGCAGCAGCCAGGAGCTGGCTCTCCGAATTTAAACATCATAATAACCAAACGAAAGAATCACCATCATGTAGAATGTATTGAACGAAAGGAGAAATGGTCTGCCAACTTGTAAGCGAATGTAATAAATTAGCACTGAGAATGAATAAAAGATTACTTGATATTGTTGCCAGATGTAAACATTGGATGGTATGCAGAGCAGCTAAATGGTATGGGCAGAAACGAGAAGCGGTATTAGAGAATGGCAAATTTAAGTTTTGGTGGTACTTCATTATTTCAATGTGATAGAATGACTTAGGCAAAAAGGCCAGACATGATATTGTCAACAAGAAAGCAAAAGGCGGTCAAATTATTGATACTTGTCTTCCAAGAGATAATAAAGTGAAAGATAAAAGATATGAACACATGGGAAAGTATGAGTTACTAATGGAGGTCAGTAAGAGTTTCACTCACTTTTGTCGTTGCTGGTTTTATTTGGACACTAATGGGATATTTAACGATTTGGGTTGTGAATTTAAAGATTAAATCTCAAAGTTCAATCCAGTATTAAAACCTTTGTAATTCGGGATGATGACTGGGTATGTTAACTTTTGGGGAATGAGTTTTTAAGGATTCATAAAAGAATGTAAGTTATTGGTAAGCTTTAATTTGTTGGCAGGCTGGCATTATTTAAGGTTTTCCTCTGGTTTATAATGGGGTGGTTTTGTGTATCACTTAAGCAGGTCATAGTGTTATTAGTAAGGAAACTGTGTTAATCGGAAATGTTCATAAGAAGCTGTAGCAAGTTGTAAATGTTATTGGTCAGCATATTTGTCTCTAGGGGTCATTGTCTGGAAATTCTTTACTTGCTATTTCGAAATTTTAACCTTTGTGTTCAGGAAACTGAAGTTTGTAGGCTATTTTTCATCGATATTTCTTCATCAAATAACATATTGTTTAGACTTATTAAAATGTGCAAAAACTAAACATAATAAATGAGTAAGAAATTCCATATCAGATTAAGCTTCTATCCTCCTCGCATATATGCATGGGTGTGTTTGAAGGTGAGTGCACTTTTTATTGGAAATTTGGCTAAAAATTTGGGAAGTCTTAAATCATTTCTGCAGGACCTATTTAGTATATAACTGTACAACAAATTTTTATGCGTATTTTGAGGTGGTTTATGGTGAAAGTTGAAATTGGATAAGGAAGGTGGTGAGCTATTTTTATATTTAACCAATAGATAAAAAAAATTAATTTCATATGTTTTAGTGTTTGCAAAATTTTGTGCCTGAATGGGGAGATTAATTCATGTTTTTCCCATTTCTTCCCATGTCTTCTTTAGCTTTCAATTTTCCCATATTTCTTCTTTATTTCGATATCCAGGCACTTCTTTACACACATGTCTCCATCCATCCGTATATTTACGCCCAGTTATTCGTTTGTAAAGTCATAAGACTTCGAAACCGACACACAAACATTCCCAGCAGGAATATGAATTTATTACAAGTGAACATCTCCCGTTCAATTCAAATCTAGGACAAATTAATAACAAGTTCACCCGTTGACCTCTTCGTCACTAAATTCAGGTTTATGGTTGCAATTGGTCATTGATGTGCCTTTGAAGAACTTATTTAACAATGAGAAACTACATATCGGTTTGACCTGGCACATTATGACACTAGTGTGCTAACAAATTCCATATAAACGTTTAAGTCTGGTGGGGGCTCTTTACAGTTTGTCCTTTATGAGACGAAAAATTATGTGAACGAAACAGAAAAATACTTACACTTGTCCAGTTTTGATGTAATTGTCTGTGTAGTTAATTACCAGGGTAATTAGAACAATGACAGCTGGAAGGCCTGGCAACAATATTTACAGAAATCAAAATAAATTTGTAGGTATTTCAACATTTACCAATCTATTCCATCCCAAATCATGAATATTTACCCGTCATTACATTTTTTGATAGGAATCAAATTATTCATCTGTCTTTATTCTTGACTGAACCACTATGTTGATCAAGTTAAAATAAATATCTCATTCCACAACTCATTAAGTTATTTAGCTAATTGATATCTTCCTTGTTTCAGGTTATGTTAAAACAACTTTTCTTTTTGTGGCAACCTGTAAAACATTTTTTTTTCCTTAGTTTATGACAGAAGTGCAAATATTGCCAAGAGGGTACACCTATATGGACAATTGGTCTGCTAGAAATAACAACCTAATATCTCAGGAATAATAGTTTACTGCATTCAAGAAAAAGAATGACATGTTGGATTATGCAACCTAAGATAAACTATATCTGAAAAGAGGGGATAGTTAAATCAAGAACATCATTTACTTATGAATCTGCAGAATTTATCTGAAGTGAAACAGCGACAACAAAATATTTTTTAAGTGGTTTTGACTTAATATAATATTTGGCCCACTACCTCATATCTTATCTGAATTATTTGTGAAATCAAGATGAGGAATCTGCATGAAATTATACAAATAAGAAGACCGAGTGAAGGAGAGATTTGATTATTTGTTGACGGACTTAAATCTATTGTGTTATCTCCTTACTTCACCTAAACGGAAGTATCACCTAAGAATGTTTCACATTTGATGTGAACCCACCAAATCTCCCAGTCTATGTTGTCGTGGGTTCCTCTCGACTTTTCTTCAATATCTCGCTCCACTTTCAACTTACCATAAATAGTCATCTATCACAACCTGGACATTTTCGTATGTTACATAATAATACTACAATATTTAAATTGTCATGGATTTAATCCCTTCTCAAAAGAGGTCTAAGTTTCTATACTTTCTTCGATGTGTTAGAAATAGCAGCTAAATTTCTTTAGATCCCATTCTCCAGTCTAATAAACTGGAAAATCAAATTGCATAGAATAATGTTTGATACATAGACAAGGTAGTCATAGAACATTTTAAAGTATATGTCTACATAATCACTTCTGGAGTAGCACTAATGTACAACAGTGAGTAAAGGGATGTTTTCACTCACGGTTCAATGCTTTTGGATTTTACTGTGAGTCAGATTTGTCATCAAGATTGAGGTTGTTTAAAGCAATGGGATTTTAATTTCAATCTTGAAAAGTGTTTTTAAATATTGTAAGATTTGTCCTGATGTAAAGGATTGAGGACATAGTGCTCTGTGCTAGATATGATTGTCAATGTTCCTTGTATAATTAGAAGAGAATAATACAGTCAAAAAGGAGAAAAATAAACGGAAGCCCAAATGAATAACATCCTCTTAAATGTTATTCTGCCAGGGCGGCGAGCTGGCAGAAACGTTAGCGCGCTGGTCGAAATGATTAGCAGTATTTCGTCTGCTGCTACGTTGTGAGTTCAAATTCCGCCGAGGTTGACTTAGCCTTTCATCCATTCGGGGTCATTTAAATAAGTACCAGTTACGCACTGGGATCGATGTGATCGACTTAATCCGTTTCTCTGTTCTTGTTTGTCCCCTCTATGTTTAGCCCCTTGTGGGCAATAAAGAATAAGAATAACATCCTCTTAAATAATGCTAAGGGACATGGTTTGCAGGGTTTAGCTTAAAACCCAGAGTTCAATTCCCGTCTATGTAAACGTTTCTCTTCAACATTTTTGGTTCAATAAAATAAATAAGATCGAGAGATATACTGAGTTCGAATCATTCATGTGAACCTTTTCACGTCAAGTAATTCTCAAATACAAAAATGAAATAACGAAAAAGGGTTGGTTTTGTTTGTTTGTTTGTTTGTGTGTGTGTGTGTGTGTGTGTGTGGGTATGTGTGTGTGTGTGCGTGCGTGCGTGCGTGTGTGTGTGTAAGAAATACACTTAGTGGCAGAAAAGCAGAAAACCGTTATACATACCCCAGGCCAAAATTGAACTCCACTTCATAAAAGATGTCTGATATGTTCTGAATATCATAACTATGCACATGAAGACATGAATAGCCTCGAAAGACATCCACATGAGAGATGTTAAAAGGAAGTAGTGTAACAGAGCAGCCATTGCCTATAGGAGGAATAATAGTAGTAGTAGTAGTAGTAGTAGTAATAATAATAATAATAATAATAATAATGACAACAACAACAGATTAATAATTTCTAATCTTGACATTAGGTCTTAAATAGATATTGTTTTGCAGGATGGTAGTATATGGTTAACTATATCAATGTCAGTACATGAATGGTATTTTAGGTTATCGAACCTAGAAAGTGTGAAAACCCAAAAGAGAACCCTGCAGAAATTTCAACATAAAACTTAGAGAGATGTAAGATATTTCGTCTGATGTTGTTTCCCAATCCATTACCTTACCATTAGGCAATCATTATTATTATTATTATTACTATTATTATTATTATTATTATTATTATTATTATTATTATTATTATTATTATTATTATTATTATTATTATTATTAATAATAATAATAATAATAATAATAATAATAACAACATGGATGTGCTACACCGGGCTCCCTATAGAAAAACAAATCTAATCCAATAACATCGATGGAATTAGGCAAAAGAACCGGTGGAAGATTTGAAGGAAGCGGTCTTTTAACGAAGATAATTTCTTTTTAATATTTTTTATTTAAAAAAAAATGAAATTTTACTGCCATACAAAGTACAGGTCCTCCTATGCACGATGTCTCAGTGAAACACGTGCGATCACACACGCAAAACGCTAAAGTAGCATATTCCCTAATGAGCAAAAGGGATGTAAACGTGGATCTTATGGTTGTAAAGATCAGCTACTCATCAATAAGATGATCTTAGAAGATTGTCACAAGCGACAAAAAAACTTGTCAATAGCCTGGATAGACTATAAAAAGGCCTTTGATAGCCTACCACATAGCTGGATTAGGAAATGTCTGGAAATGTATAAAATAGCTCCTACTCTGCGGAACTTTTTATCTGTAAGTATGAGATCATGGAGAACCACACTGACGTTGAACAATGATAATGAATCTCAAAACGCTGCAGCTGTAAGTATTTCAAGTGGCATTTTCCAGGGTGACTCACTATCACCACTCCTCTTCTGTCTAGCCTTAATGCCTCTCTCCAAATTGCTCAATGATGCACAGTATGGTTATAAAATACTTGATAAAAATATAAATCATCTCATTTACATGGATGATTTGAAGCTTTTTGCAAAGAATGACCAACAAATCAAAGGCCTACTAGCGATTGTTAAACAATTCAGTGATGACATCAGGATGCAATTTGGCCTTGATAAATGTGCAAAAGCTACCTTTATCAAAGGAAAAATGACAAAAGCATCTAATGTGAACCTTGACCAGCAAAATGTCATAAAAGAGTTAGAACCAGCGGAGAGCTACAAATATCTAGGGGACAATATTAAGCACTCAGTGATGAGGGAAAGGATCAGAAGAGAATGTTATCGCAGGGTGAGAGCAATACTGAAGACAGAGCTAAACGCAAGAAACAGGATCGAAGCGATCAATGCTCTAGCCATACCAGTCGTGACTTACAGTTTCAATATCGTTAACTGGTCAATTACTGAAATATGTAATGTTGACAGAAAAATACGCAAACTGTTGACAATGCATAGAATGCACCACCCTAAGGCAGATATAGAACGTCTTTATCTGCCAAGAAAAGAGGGAGGCCGTGGACTTCTACAGCTGGCATTAACAATGAAGGTAGCCACAATTGGCCTAGACACCTATCTGAAAAACTCTGAGGACTGGATGCTAAAACTTGTCTCAAAACATGAAAGCAAGAATGCATCTTACTCAGTAACAAAACAGGCAAAGGAATATCTAAGTGAATTCCAATTACAACAAATTCAAGAATTAGACGAACTAGAAACACCCGCAGAAAAAGCTAAGCGCTTAAAAACCCGTGCTAAAATTGCTGCCTTAGATATTATGACTGATAAATGGCATGGAAAACCTCTCAATGGCAAATACCCAAAGAGAGCGAATGATGCAGATATTGACAAATCACTTACCCATCAATGGCTAATGGCCTCTGGCTTGAAATCAGAGGGGTTTATCATAGCAGCCCAAGATCAATGCCTACCTACAAAAAAGAACTACCAGGCCAACATATTAAAGAACGGCAGCTCCCCATTATGTCGTATATGCCAACAACAAAATTAGAAAATTGATCATGTTGTCTCCATGTGCAGTGTGCTTGCGCCTACAGAGTATCTCAACTGGCATGATAGAGCTGCACAATATATTCACTGGGTAATATGCAAAAACCTGGACTTGCCCCATGATAAAAACTGGTGGGAACACAAACCACCCCCAGTACTTGAAAATGATCACATTGCACTCCTCTGGAACTTCACCATTCAAACTGACAGAAAGATAGACGCAAATAGGCCAGACATCATACTGAAAGACTTCAGACAAAAATCATGCCTCCTCATTGATATGACTGTCCCAATTGATATAAACGTATCTGTCAAGACCTACCAAAAACTGAGCAAATATAAAGATCTTGAAACATAAATTAGCAAAATGTGGAATCTGAAGACGAAAACAATACCTATTGTCATAGGTGCCCTGAGAATGACAGCGAAACGGGATGATTACTACCTAGCTCAGATACCAGGAAACCCCAAAATGGCTGAAGTTCAAAAGATAGTGCTCATGGGAACTGCCCATATCCTACGTAAAATACTGTGTATGTGATCTCAAATTTTTAAACATTATCTAGAACGACACCGTACAAATTCAAATATATGGTACCCTAGGCATAACACCAACATGAACTTCTAACTTGTTGTCTCTTGAGGTCTCTGGGTGAGACTTGGATCCAACTTGTACAAATGCAAAGCAAACGTCAAACATAAAATAATAATAATAATAATAATAATAATAATAATAATAATAATAATAATAAGGATAATAATAATAATAATAATGATAATGTAATGAAAAGACCGCTCTGCCGTGTGACCGATGCTTCTCCATGAGGCTAGCAGTACAACGCCAAAGAAAGTTTAACATTTCTTCCAGTTTTTTTGTTTTTTTTTATCTTCTCCAAATATTCCTATCTAGCTACAATAATGAAAAGACCGCTTTGCACGAGGTCGATGTGCACAACCCTCCCACGCCCACCACCTCTTTCCGTATTCAAACTGGGAGCGAGACAACTATTCGGATCAGTTTTCTTTCGGTTAGGACGTCGGCGACTAAACCGGCAACCCCGCAGAGCTTGCTCTGTGAGGAGTGTGTTTGATTCTTGCTATTTTGACACCTTACAGGAAGAAAAATATGACCTGTATAAAGGTTAATGAACTCTTACAAGGCAACAGCCCCCACCCCCACCCCCACCCCCACCCCCAAAAATAGCATGTCCCTAGGAGGCAGAAGCAATCATAACGCTTGAACACTCCTACTAGGAGATGGAAACTCTCAAAAGTAAACCAGGATTACAGGAATCCTGTATCCTAGGGTGGTGTCACGAGGGAAAATGCTGGTGGATGTGCAACCTAAAATTCACTAACCCTAATCATGTGTGCTGAAATGTCAAATAAAAATAGAAATGAGAACGGCATGAATGAACCCGGAACAACTTGTGAAGGCCTCTCACCCAGCGGGTGCCCCACGGGTGAGCAGCGTGAGCTCAGTTGTCATCAAGGAACTGCTGAAAGGTGGACGAAAGAAATAAATATTGCTGTAATGGAGTGATACTTTCTGGGTAATCCGAGAGATAATAGTGAAGTACCCGTTGGAGGATATAAGAAGAGAATGCACAGGGCATGGAGTGATAGAGGCCTATTTGAATTAAGTGAACAAAATCTGTGTGACCAAGCTAAGGGCATCAGAAAGAATGAATGGTTATCGCCAGTTGAACTAGAAGGCATTAAGAGAAGGGTGGTTAGGAATAGTAAGACCATCTGTGAACAGAAGGATGAGGTAGAGAATGGAGATAGTGAAACTATGGCAGGGGAGTTAAAGGAAGAAAACGACTATGAGGCTGAGATTATTCATTAGGAAAGCGATGAGAGAACCGAGGGATAGATACCCATTTTAAATGAAATCATTCATATTTGGACCCCTGGTGAACACAGCTTTCACACAGGGTTTTAAAAAAGTAGACAGAAAGTAACTCAGTTAGGAAGATAAACGATATCACTGGTGATATCAGGACTGACAACATCTCAGACACCAACAATCTGATGAATGAAATGTCGATCTTTATAGCCCTTGAAGTTTGGGTCGAAAGCCAAAGGTAAATGTCAACATAACCTGAAGGTTCCATTGTGGAAAAGGAGAATAACGCAGTCTATTAACAAGACCAGAAAGCATATTAATATTCTGGAACGGAATGAGAGAAATGAAGTTCAGCGAGAGAAATATGCTGAGATAGAGAGGAAGTATGGGGTGAAGAGAAAGGGAATCGGGGTTGTGATTGAGGAATTAAAATAGAGGTTGAAAGCTAAAGCACATAAACTAAAGTGATATGAACAGAGAACTGGGCAGTACAGATTAAACAGACTTTTCAAACAAAATCAGAAATGAGTCTATCAGTAACTGGATGGGAAAGAAAAGGGTGAAAAGGTCGTGCCAGATACTGAAGAATGCAAAAGATCCTGGTCAAACATATGGTCTCAGGAAAAACAACACGAAACTGAAACAGAGTGGTTAAAGGCACTGAAAGAGGAGAGTGGAGAATATCAGCAGGAAGATTTGTGAATAACCGAAATTATTAGAGAACAATGAAGGAAAATTCCTAACTGGAAAGCGCCTGGTCCAGATGGGGTTCAGGGCTTTTGACATAAACACTTGACAGCTCTGCCCAGGAGATTCTTCTGTGCGAGACAGCTGGATGACAAAAGGAAGAACGCTACTATGCCAGAAAGACCCAAGTAAAAGGCATGCGGTTGGAAATATTTTCGACTAGTATCTTGTTTGCCACTGGTGTGAAAACTGATGACTGCCATCATATCGCATAGCATCAATTAGTATGTAGATGAGAACAACTTGTTACCAGTAGAACAAAAGGGCTTTAGACGTAAGAGCAGAGGAACGAAGGATCAATTACTAATCGATAAGACAATCTTTGTTGACTGCAAGAAGAGACACAAAAATTTGGCGATGGCATGGGTGGACTACAAGAAAGTATATGACATGGTCCCACACTCGTGGATTATTGAATGCCTTAAACTGCTTAAGGTCTCCCACAATATCCTGAAGTTAATACAAACCTCAATGACAACGTGGAGAATTGAACTCACAGCATGGGGAGATAAGCTGGAGGAGGTAAATATCAAAAGAGGAATCTTTCAAGGGCACAGCCTGTCGCCTCTTCTATATTTGGTCTGCATACTACCACTAATGGTGGAAGCGCAATGGCCCAGTAGTTAGGGCAGCGAACTCGCGGTCATGGGATCGCGGTTTCGATTCCCAGACCGGGTATTGTGAGTGTTTATTGAGCGAAAACACCTAAAGTGCCATGAGGCTCCGGCAGGGGATGGTGGCGAACCCTGCTGTACTCTTCCACCACAACATTCTCTCACTCTTTCTTCCTGTTTCTGTTGTGCCTGTATTTCAAAGGGTCAGCCTTGTCACACTGTGTCACGCTGAATATCCCCGAGAACTACGTTAAGGGTACACGTGTCTGTGGATTGCTCAGCCGCTTGCACGTTAATTTCACGAGCAGGCTGTTCCGTTGATCGGATCAACTGGAACCCTCGACGTCGTAAGCGACGGAGTGGCAACAACAACAACTACCACTAATGAGCGTTCTAAGAAAGGTGCCTGTGGGGGTACATGCTAGGCAGGGTGAAAGTAAACAAGCTGTGGTTTATGGACGACCTAAAGTTATTCGCTAAGAGTGAGAAAGTAATTAAATTTGACGGCAATTGTACAGATGTCTAGTAAAGATATTGGCATAAACTTCCCAGTATGTACATACCGGACCATCAAATCAAATAAACCTGATATAGCCGTGAAAGTTCAAAACAATAAAGTCTGTTTATTGACGGACATGAGTATACCCTGTGACCATAATATCTCCGCAAAGGAATTCGATAAGCTCAAAAAATGTAAAGATTTGCTAATCGAAATCAAAAAGATGTGAGATCTCAAGACGGTTAGAATACCAATGATTGTAGGAGCACTTGGAATGATCAAAAAAGGAACTAATAACGTGAGGAATATATTTCAATCGTACACGCTTATTTTACAGCAGTGCTCTACCCAAAGAACGAAAACTCAACAACATATACATATAAAATATGGAAGAAAAATAACCTAAATAAAGACTTGGATACAGCACTGAATCCTAATAAACTAGCTAACATACGAAATTATATTCTCAAAGCAAAAAATATATCAGAAATAGAAATAGAACAGTTAAAAAGAAAAATACATCAGGAAAATGTAGATAGTAGCCACACAACAATGCCAAATAATAATATAAACAATGAGATAGTAAAACACGAAGACAAACGTAACATTTCCAATAAAAACGAAGTAAACAAAAAATAACAATCCCAAACCGGAGGGATGTATAATAATGTACAAAAAGTACCAATCCAGAACACCACAGACAAACATATGAATGAATAGGAAGGCGAAACAAATCTAAAACCTGGAAACAGTGAAGGGAAACCTAATGATTATGATACTATAAAAATGAGAATAATCAAAGAACTGAAAACCACAGATCTCAGAATGGACCACAGATTATATCTCCCAAAAATCAAAATAGACAATAAAACAACATCAATAATAAATAGCATAAACCTGACCGTCACGGAACTAATAGCCACAGAAACAAATGGCAATATCACTGAGCTAAATGACATAATATATGCAGCAGCATATATTATCCAAAACAAAATTTAAAAAAAGAGAAAAGATCTGTCAATTCTTAACGAAATTAGTAGACAATCAACACTACTAGGTAACAAAAAGAAAACAAAAATACTGTACAAATATGATATTACAGAAAAAAGATTTATCTGAGGTAAAAGAAAAGCTAAAGCAAGATACACTTGCCAAAGCACAAAGGATCCGCCGGTATGAGAAACGCCAACGTTTCTTTGAAGAAAAGAAACAGTTCAAATCAAACCCCCAAAATTTCTACCAACAACTTGACAAAAATAAAATAGAAATTACTGCAGCACCAACAGCAGAAGAAGTGGGAGAATTTTGGAAAGAAGTATGGTCGGTGAAGAAACATCCTCAGAAAAGGACTATTAAAACAACGAACTTAGCTCCTGAGCAACTCTGGACCACTATAACAACTGAAGAGGTCACCCAGGCACTGCAAAGACTAAGCAACTGGAAGGCTCCTGGGCACGACAAGATCCCCAACATCTGGCTAAAATATCTGATAGGAATGCACAAAAAGCTGGCTGAAAACTTTAACATACTAGCAGAGCCAGAGACAATGCCTGAATGGCTCACGAAAGGGAAAACCATCTTAATTCCCAAATCCACGGAAACGGAAAAACCACAAAACTACAGACCTATAACCTGTCTCCCTACAATCTACAAAGCCTTTACTGTAATAGTATTCCAGGGATTGAGTAAGCACCTGAAAGAAAACAACCTGTTTCCAGAAGAGCAGAAGGGATGCTGCAAGGGCTCATACGGCTGTAAAGATCAATTAATGATCAATAAAGCCATAAATGAAGACAGCCGCAGAAAGAAGAAAGGGCTCAGCATGGCCTGGATCGACTACCGAAAGGCTTTTGATAGTGTTCCCCACACGTGGATCCTCGAAACACTAGCCATAAACAAGGTGGCACCAATTATTATAAAATACGTAAGACATTCTATGAATAAATGGCAGACAGTGCTACAGCTCCAAACAAAAGAGGGATTCGTGAAAACAAAAGCCATCCCCATTAAAAGAGGAATATTCCAGGGAGACACGCTCTCTCAACTCCTGTTCTGCTTGCTACTGACACCTTTATCTGACTTGCTAAATAGAACTGGATGCGGTTACAAATGTCACGGCAAAACAATCAGCCACCTTTTATGTATGGATGACCTAAAACTATACGCTACAAATGATAAACAGCTGGAAACACTACTACAGACAGTACATGGATTTACCAAGGAAATAGATATGAAATTCGGATTAGAAAAATGTGCCAAAGCAAGCCTGAAAAGAGGAAAACCAGTTAAGAGTAGCAAAATAACACTAGATAAAACCAATGAAATAAGAGAATTAGACGAAAGCCAGCCATACAAATATTTAGGAATCAATGAACTAGGTAAGATACAACACACAGAAATGAAAGAAAAAATAACAGAAGAATACTATAGACGAGTTAGATCAATACTGAATCAGAGCTCAATGCTAAAAACAAAATAATAGGTATTAACACTTTAGCCGTTCCAGTTATAAGCTACAACTACAATATCCTTAACTGAACACTAAATGAACTAATGAAAATAGACAGGGAATCAAGAAAAATAATGACAGGATATAGGATGCACCACCCAAAATCTGACATAGAAAGGCTATATATATAACGTACAGAAGGTGGTAGAGGCCTTATACAGCAGTAAAACTATTTCAAAATGACCACCATAGGACTGCAAAAATACCTACTTCAGAAGCAAGGAAAACTAATACAGATAGCCACAAAACACGAGCAAAACAAAAAAAAACTGTTTTCAGTATTTAAGGAAACTGACAAACAAGAAGTCATACAGCCTAACAACGAAGAAGTTCGAAGAAGAAGAAGAAGAAGGAGGAGGAGGAGGGGGAGGAGGAGGAAGAAGAGGAGGAGGAAGAGGAGGAGGGGAGGGGGAAGAGAAGGAGGAGGAGGAGGAGGAGGAGAAGGAGAAGAAGAAGAAGAAGAAGGAGGAGGAGGAGGAGAAGGAGAAGAAGAAGAAGAAGAAGAAGAAGAAGAAGAAGAAGAAGCAATGACTATAAAACAAATGAAATCCAAACTAAAACTAGAACAGCAACGGACTATGATAAAACGATGGCAAGAAAAGCCCCATTTATGGCAAATACTGGGCTAAAGTAAATGCAAAAGAAATAGACAGGGAAAATCCCAGCAATGGTTGAGAAGCTCAGGACTTGAAGCAGAGACTGAAGAATTTTTAATTGCTGTACAAGACCAAAGCCTCCCCACCAGAAATTACCAAAAACATATTATGAAAAGAAACATAACAAGAAACAATAAATCATATTATCTCTGGCTGCCCAGTCCTGGCTAAGAAGGAATATATTCACAGACACCACAGAGCCGGAACCTACATACACTGGAAGCTATGCCAACACTATGAAACAACAACAGAAAAAGATGGTTTAGGCACACGCCAGAAAAGGTCACAGAAAACGAGAAAGCAACCATACTCTGGGATATGCCAATAAAAGCAGATAGAGAAATTAAGGCAAATAGGCCAGATATTGTTGTCAGAAATCATGAAGAAAAAAATGCTTTCTAATTGATGTAACAATACCAACAGATGACAACGTTTTCCAAAAAGAAATGGAGAAATTTTCAAAATACAAAGACCTCGAAATAGAGGTAAATCGAACGTGGAATCTAAAATCAGAAACAATTCCTATCATAGTAGACGCCTTAGGTATGATAAAAAAATATTCAGACAAATATATAACAAAAACACCAGGACTAACAAGCATATGTAACACAGAAAATTGGACTACTGGGCACAGCACACATCCTACGCAAAACACTTTCAATACAGTAAACATAAGAGCATCACAGCAAACCACAAAACATACCCAAGGCACACAGAGCTGCGCTGGGTAGTGAAGTGAAAGCACGCTATGAAATAAAACTACTGAATGATAATAATAATAATAATAATAATAATAATAATAGACACCTATCTGAAAAACTCTGAGGACTGGATGCTAAAACTTGTCTTAAAACATGAAAGCAAGAAAGCATCTTACTCAGTAGCAAAACAGGCAAAGGAATATCTAAGTGAATTCCAATTGCAACAAATTAAAGAATTAGACGAACTAGAAACACCTGCAGAAAAAGCTAAGCGCTTGAAAACCCGTGCTAAAATTGCTGCCTTAGATATTATGACTGAAAAATGGCATGGAAAACCTCTCAATGGCAAATACCCAAAGAGAGCGAATAATGCAGATATTAACAAAGCCCTTACCCACCAATGGTTAATGGCCTCTGGCTTGAAATCAGAAACAGATGGGTTTATCATAGCAGCCCAAGATCAATGCCTCCCTACAAAGAACTACCAGGCCAACATATTAAAGAACGGCAGCTCCCCATTATGTCGTATATGCCAACAACAAAATGAGACCATCGATCATGTTGTCTCCATGTGCAGTCTGCTTGCGCCTACAGAGTATCTCAACAGGCATGATAGAGCTGCACAATATATTCACTGGGTAATATGCAAAAACCTGGACTTGCCCCATGATAAAAACTGGTGGGAACACAAACCACCCCCAGTACTTGAAAATGATCACATTGCACTCCTCTGGAACTTCACCATTCAAACTGACAGAAAGATAGACGCAAATAGGCCAGACATCATACTGAAAGACTTCAGACAAAAATCATGCCTCCTCATTGATATGACTGTCCCAATTGATATAAACGTATCTGTCAAGACCTACCAAAAACTGAGCAAATATAAAGATCTTGAAACATAAATTAGCAAAATGTGGAATCTGAAGACGAAAACAATACCTATTGTCATAGGTGCCCTGAGAATGACAGCGAAACGGGATGATTACTACCTAGCTCATATACCAGGAAACCCCAAAATGGCTGAAGTTCAAAAGATAGTGCTCATGGGAACTGCCCATATCCTACGTAAAATACTGTCTATGTGATCTCAAATTTTAAAGCAAACACATAATTTTCTTATGGTTTCTTAAACATTCACTTGAACAAAACTGTACAAATCCAAATATATGGTACCCTAGGCATAACACCTACATGAACTTCTAACTTGTTGTCTCTTGAGGTCTCTGGGTGAGACTTGGATCCAACTTGTACAAATGCAAAACAAAAGTCAAACATAAAATAATAATAATAATAATAATAATAATAATAATAATAATAATAATAATAATAATAATAATAATAATAATAATGACAATAATAGTATTAGACTGAAAGAATCAGAGTGATGCAATAAAATTGAAAGAATGCTGGACGGGAGGTTTATACAGACATGTGGATTAGGACAGACGTCTCATATAAATGTTAAGGAGAGGTGTGCAAGACGTTATACAAAATATATTATTTGACGAGTTCAAAAGTGATCACTTACTACTTGAAGTGACTGATAATAACTTATGAAATCTTTTCGTAAAAGCATTGGACAAATAAAACACTGCGAAGACGTTGAGCTTGGAAAAAAAGTGGAAAAAGATGTTACGCAGGATGAAATCTATTTGAGATAAAAGATTGTTATTCATAACGTTTAACATAATACAAAATATGTAATGGCTTAGAAGTTTTTTCGCTTACCTTACAAACAGCCAGTACTTTTATGTATGATTGCATCCCGACAACGAAGATAAGATTCGAGACAGCTAAAGAAGAGCACAAGCTTACTAAAATCTTTGAAGTCATTAAATCCCTTAAATCTCTGAAATAATAAAAAAATAATACATATTTCAGTTATTGACGTATAAGTCTCTAACACAAATCACTGAATGCGTAAATAATAATTACAACCGTGTGTATAGATGAGTGTCAGAATATAAATGATATCTTGAAATCAATAAATATTTAATCTGTAGTTGTGGGGTAAGAAGTTTGCTTTCGGGTTCAGTTCCACTTCGTGGCAACTTACACAGGTGTCTTCATTTATAGCCTCGTGTTGATCAAAGTCTTGTGTGAGTATTTGGTAGGCGGAAACTGAAAGAAGCCCATCGTATATATATATATATACATATATGTATATATATATATATATATATATATATATATATATATATGTGTGTGTGTGTGTGTGTGTGTGTGTGTGTGTGTGTGTGTGTGTGTGTGTGTGTGTGTGTGTAGGGTCTTTGTGTGTGTTTGTCCCTACCACTGCATGAAAACCGGTATCTGTGTGT
The DNA here is from genome assembly GCF_046866305.1 of Octopus bimaculoides. NCBI lineage: Eukaryota > Metazoa > Mollusca > Cephalopoda > Octopoda > Octopodidae > Octopus > Octopus bimaculoides. Next base: position 3,227,170 of record NC_142957.1, on the reverse strand, counting down.
TTATGTCCTGGTAACTTAGCTGTTCGGTCAAGAGTCACTGATAGAATAAGTACCAGGCTTAAAATAAAAATAAATACTGAGATTTATTCTTTCAACTAAAATTCTTCAAGGCAGTGCTCCAGCATGGCCACAGTCTAACATTTGAAACAATTAAAAAGTAAAGAAAGATATTATACGTCTAGACGAGGCGTAAAACATGTGAGTAAAATGGCTTGTATGAGACATAAACCATTATGTCTGGTACTTCTTGGGCTGAGTGAGAAAGTCAGGTTGTTTATGATAGGAATTCTTTGCAGTCAAAGAACATGTCTTCTCCTCTCTCTCTCTCTCTCTCTCTCTCTCTCTCTCTCTCTCTCTCTCTCTCTCTCTCTCTCTCTCTCTCTCTCTCTCAAACATATACACATAAGCACACCAGCATCACGTGCCACAGATAATTAGAGATTGTTCATAATAAAGGAATTACTTGAGATTCCATAGTGTTTGAAGCCTTCCAATGATTCCGAGAAATCCTCAAAACAAATTGTCGTCCATCAAAACGCTTCCCCAACTTATTCTCATTCTTATATTTAACTATTAGTTGTTCACTATGACAGACGTTTCCATGAACCATAAGCCTTCTTCATTAAAATGATTACGGAACAACGAAGGTGACATCTCTTCCTTTCCTAATTAACTAAAATAATTAAAACAAAAAAGTGAACAAGGAATTGTGTGCATGTTTCTGGCAATTAAGCTACATCACTCAATATTTAATAACACTTTAAGCATAAAACAATGATTATTAATGTCTTTTACTCGTCCCCAAAACTAACGTGCTAGCCTCTAAACCGTAGATACATGTGGCTATGTCTCCTAATACATACTGCCAAGACAGATAATACAAAGTCTGGTGTACTTTTGAACCAACGTATATGTATAGATACACACATACACACACACACACACACACATATATATGTATGTATATATATATATTTATATACATATATATACATATATATAAATACATACATACATACATACGTACATGTATGTATATATATATACAAAGTTTTAAATTTTTACATTTAAGACAGAGATTTGACACCGATGTTTATATTTATATCCATGTATTTAATCCGATGTTAACATTTCTGTATACAGCTATATTTAACCACTAAATATAAGTCAAATATATCAGTTGCCATACACTTCATCAGGAATAATTTTCTTTAGAACAACCCCCCACCCCAAAAAAAAACACATAATGAATTAATCGAAACAAAATCAAAAATTCAAAATTTAAAATCCATACTGCTTTCCCAGCTTTATCCGGTCTAATCTAATTTTTCTCTATTTATAAGTAATTCCAATAGGCGAGGTAACTCCTTGCCATATTTTATGTCTCTATTACAATTATTACTAAAATTTTTAATATTAATTATTCAAACCACATAAATTATATTATCCTAGGGACCACTGCAAAGCCCACAATTACTATTGGCAAACTGTATATTGATATGCCTGCCTTAAAATCCAATATTATACTACATAGTATTATAAAATATGAACCATAAATAAATTATAAATAATAAAAAAATTTCTATTACAATAGGAATAATTACTTCTAGGAGTTTTTTCCAAAACCCACATGTGTTATATTTAAGTTATATATTAATACATTAATATTGCCTGCTTTAGGATCTAATATTATATTCTATGCACTCCATGTTATAAATTATAAACAATCCTCACCATAATGGAGATCCATAGTGTGCCATCCTACCTCTAGTATTTAATTCAAACCCGGCAATTACTATTGTCAAGTTATACACTTATATAGCCTACTTTAAGATCTAATAACACACTATATTGTACTGTACTGTACAACAAGTTATAATTAACTCTCCATTATAATTCAATCCATACTAAATTGTGCCTATATTTTAATGGCAAAATTCCAGCCTCTACTTGTAACTTTAATATTTTAATATTTAAATATGGCCTACCTTCATATCCAATATTATATATCATTATTATTATTATTATTATTATTATTATTATTATTATTATTATTATTATTATTATTATTATTATTATTATTATTATTATTATTATTATTATTATTATTATTATACTACAACCAGTTTCAATATAGTAAACCTTCTCTTATAAACTGCCCAAATTTTATGCCGAAATATAGAATTGAGCTTCATTATTAAAAATCTTATAATTAACAGATAATCTGGAGAGTCTAAATGAAATATTTTTAACTAATTTATCAATAATACTCCTAAATTGTTACTACAATGTACTATAGGTTATAGTCAATTCTCTATTATAATTGAACTCAATCCTCAAATGTCACTAAAATTCTAGTAAAGCCCACAACTGTTATTGGTACATTATATACTAATGTGGCCTACTTAAAGACCTAAACTTATATTGTAATTTGCTATACATTATACCTAATCTTCAACTACCATGGGAATCTATACTATATTATCTTAAAAGGATTTTAGAAAATCCTTGCTGCAATTAGTAAATTATATTATTATGATCTGTCTATGGACTAACAACTATGGTATAATTCATTATAATACCTTGTCATATTTCAATTTTATTTAAACCAACGAAAAGTATGTCTTAAAATATGTGTACATTTCAGAGCATTATTTGTTAGTTTATTTATCAACTTACCCTTAAAGAATATATGAAATAAAGCTCTAGGGTACATAGCGAACAGTATTTCTTACCCCTCTCATATGGGAAAGATCTCGCAATAATCGACCATTCTAACCAATATGGCTTATTTTGTTCTTTGAGTTCCCAGATGTATTTACTAAGACTAGTGCTTGCTATTTTCCTTCTATCTCTAAACGTATTAAAATGATTAGATATTCTTTTACATATTTGTCCTGAAGTACATCCCAGGTATCTTCTAGCATCTGTTTGAGTCCTTACCTTACTACATTTTTAACCCTCGCATTACGTCCTTAAAATTTCAATCTTCTAGGGTTGACCTTCGTTACTGTAATCAAATTCCTACTATTACAAACATTATCATTATTATTAATAATACCGCCATTATTATTATTATTATTATTATTATTATTATTATTATTATTATTATTATTATTATCATCATCATCATCATCATTATTATTATTATTATTATTATTATTATTATTATTATTATTATTATTGCTATTTATATCATAGTTCAAATCCCTATCCACCCTTATTTCTTTAGATTTTAGTATTTTAAAATTATGGGCTGCAATTATTTGTGCTAAATTTATAGTATTTGAAAATCCAAATCTAATGATATGTGTATTAATAATTTTACCATAGTGTGAATTCTTTGGGAAATGTCTGCTTATTACCTCTCTAAACTTTGCAATCAAGTTACTTTTGATATTCCTCCCAAACGGGATTATGAACCAAACATTATCATCTTTATTATTATCAGAATTACGAATATCATTCTTAAAAAAATTTAAATTACCTATGTTATGTTTATGGAAATTCTTGGGTTTATTTCTCTTATTTTCATTGAGTTTATTCTTATTGCTTTTATTGTTATCTGCCTTAACTTTGTTGCTATCATTTTCAATATAGTAAACCTTGTTTCTATAACCTGCCTTATTTAATGCTGAATTATAGAATTGAGCTTCATTATTAAAAACCCTATTATTAGCAGATAATCTGGAGAGTCTTAATGAAATATTTTAAACTAAATTATCAATAATAGCTCTAGGATGATTACTTGATTTATTTATATACTTTAGGTTAGTTAAAGGTTTATGATATGGCCTATATGTCTCATTTTTTATATTTAATGTTACATCTAAAAAATTGCTACCCAAGTATCATCTTCATAAACTATGCTCATCCCCATTCTACTAAAAAATCTAGCCAGTCTACCCATAATCCTCTGCAGTTCCTGCTTAGAGTTATTCGTAACATATATAAGGCAGTCATCTCTATATAGACCACCCCCTAATCATAGGTAATTGATCATTTAATTCATAGAGAATAAAGGAACCTATCATATCAGCTATTTGTGATGAGTCCGAGCTTCCCATGGGGACATCGAAAGCCTCTAGTGTATCCATTCCTATCCATATTTTATCGTTAAAACTAATAAAAGATTTCCTAGCAGCTGTTATTACTTTGGATATATAAAGAAAGAGAACGATCCTTAAGGAATCTAATTTAGATATTTTGAGGTGAAATCTCATGCTATATTGGTACCGATTACAGAGTTTACTTTGAAAAATTATATATATATATATATATATATATAAATGAATACAAACATACATACGTACATTTATACATATATATATATATATATATATATATATATATATATATATATATATATATATATATATATATATATATATATATATATGTATATATATATATATATATATATATATATATATATATATATATATATATATATATATATATATATATGGTTAATAAAATGAAAAAAAGGATAAAATCTTTTACAAGAATTTTATCAGGAAGCTAGTGTGCAAACAAATTCGTAAGGGAACTTTCTATTCCCAAGAATACACTTATTCGTTTATATATATTTAAAGGGCATCACTACAGAATAATGCCACACACTAGACTTCCCAAATAAACACATTTTAGTACCAAATGCGAGGAAAACAACTTTTGAAAGAAACCAACATTTAAAAAAAAAACACAAACTCAACTATGTATCGACCGATTTCACGATTACCAAAATGAAATCTAGTTTCCGTTCGTCAGCATAGTATAGTATCAACATATATAAATAAATAGAATCTTCACCTTACCAACACGAACACGCATGTATCCGGCCAAGCAAAGGGAATGATGCTTCTCTATATACATCGGTAAAAAAAGCAGGAATCTCTCTGAGTTGTTCTCTTTTATTAGTTAACATTTCAGCTTTAGGATTTAATCGCAAAAGTAATGTTTATTGATTGTGACATCTTACATTGCGCGATAGAGTTTTTTTTAACTTCGCTGTTTTTTTTTCATTTCTGGATAAAAGTTGCGCAAATATTTACTGCTACACTTTCTACAGAAAGTTTAATCAGGTATCGATCAAACCATATTGATTCCAGTATCCTTCCATATCTGTTGGGTTTTGTTGGAGAAATACAAAGCTGATTACAATTTGTGACAATAATCAGCTTTGGATTTCAAAACTGATTGTAATTATTTACACCATTTGTACCAAATATATACAAGCATTATCATCTTTCCACTCAAGTATTTCCTCTATTTGTTACTTCATAACTTTCAGAAAAGTAAGTATTTTTTAGTAAATTTCTCTTCAGATAACTTTCAGATGATGTAAATTATATCGGAATTTGGTTTTCATCCTAAATTCACGTTTTAATGATGTAATATACAATTAAGTTAGAAAAATCACTTTTGAGGCCTATTCCACCTTTTTTCCTTCTGGAATTTGTTAAATGTATATTTTTCATAAAATGCATTTTTTCATAGATATTGGCAGTTTTTGAAATAAAACAAATCATCCGATTTGAATTTGTTTATATGGCTATATGGCATCCTAGGATTCCTGCTATTTCTAGCATAGTAAATGACCATATAGAGGATGGGCTCCCTTTGTGTTTGTTTAAAAAGAGAGTCATAAATTTATGTTAACATAACACCCGATTTCTTCATGAAATCTAACGGTGTCCTGGGATGTTTTGTATTATTCCGAATTTGTTTACGATGAAACGAATAAACGATAGAAAGGAAAATTAGACGTAACTTACCAGAAAGATTACACAAATTGGATATCAAATGTGTGAACATAATTTTGCGACTGCAATTAGTATTAATAGCAGAGACAGAGTCACTAATTTCACCATTGTATAGTTCTATGCTTTTTCTGAATAATCAAACTATAAACTAATTCTGCTTAAACAAGCAAAGTAGATTATCCTCTCTCCTTTTCGTTTCTCGTGTCATCATAACAGCGGTCAATTCCAAATCCTACACTAAAATATGTGTCCAGTAAATATTTTTGAATTCTTTCCTGACCCATGTTTTTCGTGCAAACATCGACCACATCGAGCTTACCAGCCTGTCTCTTTGTATTTGAACAGTTTATAAAAAATAATAGAAATTGAAATGCTTACCTGAAACAAACGTGAATTATTACTGTAAGAACAAGACAGACAAATGATATTCCACAGCCAATGTTAGATATAACAGATAAGGGTTTAACAGTTTTTATATCGTCCTCATTCGAGTAGACATCCTAGAATAGAAACAAACAACCATAGTTTAGCTCCACCTCGTCCTCTTTTCTTATATGTTAGTTAACATTTATATAACAAATGTGTATAATGTCGGTGTAGGAGATGAGGACGTTTGCATGTTGTATTATTAATGTTCCTTACAACGCTGACAATAATAGAGACATTAACAGTGACCTAGCTGTTTAATCTCCATCCTTGTGATATCAGTAGAACTCATATGGACTTAACTAACATGTTTTGTATTTCAGCTTTTCCTTCAGGTTGAAATATTTACCATAGATAGGGGAATGGTTTACTGCTGTAGGTAGCAGAGGTATTAACTGACAGGTATTTGATAGATGTATATTCTATGTATATTACTGACATGAAAGTCTAGGGCGAAGAAATCCCATGAACTAGAGGAAAGATCTTGTAACAGAATCATGAAGGGACCAGAGTTTAATGTCTGGGCAACAAACACACCTCAACATAAATGAAGATATTTAAATCAAGAAAGATGACTCTGACAACCTCTATGCCATTCATATAAACGCTGGAGGAATCACCATGCAATGGAATTAAGAATGGTAGCTTCGTGCATTTAAAAGGCATCATCCTGAGTATAAACTATAAACAACAGCAATGGCAACAAAAACAACAGTGGCGTTTTACAATATATCAACCTTATATATTTACCAAGATATCCTCCAACACAAAGTCTTGTGTGTATGTTATTATACAACTCTTTTAAAATTTTTGATGCAATGACATAACTGCCAAATTACAAGTAATTAACAACTTGTCATAATGTTACCAACCATTAATAAGGCAAAACTTGTAAGATGGTCGCAGGAACAGACTGCTTTCTTTCCAGGTACATAATCGGACATCTTACAGCCTTTTGTTGACCAACGAGGATCATCTGGAGATTCATCCCAGTAAACACATTCTGGGTTGCCAGCATTCTGAAACAAATTAAATTCTATTAATTTAATCAAATTACTTTGTAATTAGAATGCATGTAATTATGATATGTCTCTTATGACTTACAAAAACATCGAAGATACCAAGGTCATTAATGTTTGGTTGGTATTGACATTGTGAACTCCATATCAGATGCTGTGACATAGTTTAACTGACCATTGCATCTTGTTTATAAATCTATGTCTTTTCTCATAATTTACACTGCATCGTCATAAGAATGGAAGAAAAAGATGTTGGATGGAGTGGTTCAGAAAATATTTAAAATGATGTGGTGGTCACGGCTGGGATGTGTTTCATCATATGTCTACTGGGTTAGTGATGCATGAATATAAACAGCAACAATAATAAATACACATCTATTACCTGGTGTATTAAATTGAATGATATTTTAACTGGTTCATCAAGGTTGCTTATTGGAATGTTAGGAATATTGGCAGCCAGAACATAGTTGTTAATGTTAGTATTTCCTTTGGAGTTTTGTGTTACCTGTAAAGAGAAGTTACTAATTAAATTAATTTATTCAATGGAATACATTGTTAAAGCATGAAACGATCGAACGTTAGTATTGTTCTCTTAAGGTTATTTCTACAGATATAAAATAGAAATTTTAGCCAACACTGAATTTTGTTACAACGTTTCGTATCTGGATGTCCGATTTAAACTATGAAATCGAAAACGAAATGTGTAATGGCATATTGTGAAGGGTTTTTCCTCTTCATCAGCACCCGTCTAACCCATTCTCGACTACGACCATACTGCTTATATAGCCACCGCATTCACTCATTGGATATACCAATCAACCTACTAAACGCATTCCTGAAGCTGGTACGTAAATATTAATGAGTTGTAAGTACGTGCTATTTCGTTATACAGCCATGATATACTATAAACTATATTAAATATCTTTTATAAGTCAATATCACGTTCTACTGCGTTACCAGTGCTTTTTACATTATTTTGTTAAGGTTATTCCTACAACGTTACGTATCGAGACGTCAGATGAAAACAAACAATGTAATCGAAGAGGAAAATGGGTATTGAGCGTATATGTCATATTTCGAGGGCTTCCTGCCCCTTTTATCAGCACTCATCTAACCCATTAGACAGTCGTTACTTTAGTCAGCAGCACAACTTAATACAATATATATTAGTTTCAAAATTTGGTCCAAGGCCAGCAATTTCGGGAGGAGGGGTAAATCGATTACATCAACCCCGGTGCTCTTATTTCATCGATCTCGAAATGATGAAAGGCAGAGTCAACCTCGGTGGAATTTGAACTCACAACATAAAAAGGAACCAAATGCCACAAAATATTTTACCTGGCGTGCTAACGACTCTGCCAGCTCAAACCTCTATAATAATCCTTTCTACTGGAAGCACAAAGCCTCAAATTTAGAGGAAGAGATTAAGTCGATTACATCGACCCCAGTGCGTAACTGGTACTAGCTTTATCGACCTCGGCGGAATTTGAACTCAGAACGTAGCAGCAGACGAAATACCGCTAAGCATTTCGTCCAGTGTGCTAACGATTCTGCCAGTTTAACACCTTACATTCTATAATAATAAATGCCAAAACGAATTTCTGAGTGTCAGTGTGTCACACTTTCACTCCTTCATTTACTATTCGATGACACGTCTACTATTCCTCATGTTGTACTTAGAGTAATAGTAATCATAGAGACGGTGAGGGCAGTAATGGATTGGAGGTTGTGGTGGTAATGGGGTGATAGTAATAGTATGAGCTGTAGTTGTGATAGAGGCAGAGGCGATGGTGGTGTAGGGAAAGGCGGCACAGTCAAAAGAATTGATGGTAGTGGCGTCAGAAATCTGAATGGCGTGTGTATTGCAGTTGTGGTGGCGATGGTGGTGGTACTGGTGATGGTGATGGTGGAAAACAATCAACAGAAACAGAGAGAGAAAGAAAGAGGGTAGAGAAAAAATAAACTGTACTGACCCCCGAATGGGAAGACAAAAAATGTTGTCTATCATTCAGCTTTGCAATAAGTTCCAAGTCAACAAATTCTATCATTCTTTTGATGAAAATTGTTCATTGCTTGAAAAATATTGGTCAAGTTTAATAAAATTTAATATGTATTCAATGCATGAAGTGTTATTGTTGGGACCAAGACCCTATGAAGAGCCCTCCACAGGAGCTAGCTTCAAAGCTGCCCGACAGGGCGGCTTTTAAGCTTGTAATACAATATATATTACAATAAAATATTCCATGGGAGGCCACACATGACGGTTGTACTTGTTTTAGGGAATGGACAGTTCGTTTTACATCGAAATTGATTAGATAAACGGTTGGTACTTATCAAGTCCATTTGGTAATTAACGATTCCCGTGTCCAAACTCATCCTTAGCACCTTGTGTCGATAAATATCTAACACAGACTCTGGTTGATAAATAAGAGGTCGAGGGGTATTTAGCGGTTGAAATCGTTCTCTCATCCCAATTGTGAGTATAGACGTGTATATATGTGTGTGTGTATGGGTGTCAGTCTGTGCGTGTGTATAGTGTGTATCTATCTGCTTGTTTGTCTGTCTGTCTGTCTGTCTGTCTGTCTGTATGTATGTATGTATGTATGCATGTATGTATGTAGCGAGCGCACATAGCCTAATGGTTAGGGTGTTGTAACATAGAATTCAAAATACATGGAATTTACATTATTTACATTTGACGGATATTTGTCATCTTGTTTGTTGTTAAAACAACATTTCGGCTGAGATACCCTCCAGCCTTCGTCAGGTGTCTTGGGGAAATTTCGAAACTGGGTTCTCATTCCTAACGATGTTACTCGACACAGTCTGTCTGTCTGTCTGTCTGTCTGTCTGTCTGTCTGTCTGTATGTATGTATGTATGTATGTATGTATATATGCTTGGATGTATGTAGTGAGCGCACATAGCCTAATGGTTAGGGTGTTGTAACATAGAATTCAAAATACATCAAATTTTCCAGTCTTTATTTAGATTCTTTTATTTGTTTTAGTCATTTTGACGGGACTATGCTGGTGCATCGCTTTTATCGACTAAACCAACTCAGGACTCATTACTTGTAAGCCTAGTACTTATTCTATCGGTCGCTTTTGCCGAAGAACTAAGTTACGGGGACGCAAACACACCAACATCGGTTGTGAAGCGATGGTGGGTACAAACATAGACACACAAACATATACACGTATACATGCGCACACACACACAAACATATATATATATATGTATGTATGTATGCATATATATGAATGTATGTATATATATATATATATATATATATATATATATATATATATACATGCATATATATATATATATATATATATATATATATATATATATATACATATATATGCACATATATAAATCTATATAAAAAAGGATACGATCAATATTTAAAATATCGATTTCATCAAGTGGCCAGCTTGGGAATAAAAACCATCAAAGGTAATAATTATTTAAAATTATAATTTAGAGTATCTAAGAGATAAAACCACGCTGAAAATAGCAGTCAAATCTTGACTATAAAACCACAATAAATGTGTATATAGCACCAGGAGTGTGCTATATGAACATTTATTGTGGTTTTAGAGTCAAGCTTTATATATATATATATACTAGCAGAAACACCCGGCGGTGCCCGGGTTAAAAAGAATAATGAAATCTAAAAACGCCGTCTAGACTACGCAACCCTCAACTGTTAGTAGCTACGATACCATATTTCTACATTAATAACTCTCCAATCCATGCCAGCATGGAACATAGATATTAAGTGGAATGTTAGAAGAAAGTTTTCAACTCATATGTATATAAAGTAAACACACGTAATTCAGAAACACGTTTTTGTGTATCTTATTTCGTAATCAAACAAACAGGTACAGATTATAAATAATGAAAGGCCAATTTTGGTGATTCATTTGACAGAGGTAGTAGAGAGACAATGCGATGATAAATCTGAGTTTGGGTCTTGAAAGTTTGGATGAATGCTGCCTCAGTTAAATCTCTTGTGGTTCCAAATGATGTCATCTGTAGTACAGCGTCGTATTGTCTAATTTTGTTTTGCAAATGTTAGGAATCTTGGTCAGTTGATGATAACAGTTTCTTCAATAGCTCTGGAGGTTGAGGATTGTGGAATTGTTGGGAATGTTTTTAACTTTGGTGTTATATGTATTGCTTGAATTTCTTTGACATATGAAATATATGTATTTTCACTGGGTTTGTAAAAGAGAGTTGTGTAGCTCTCGAGTTTTAGGGATTCACACAGACACACAGACAGACAGACACACATTCTCATCTTTATATATAGATATATATATATATACACACACACACGCACCCAAACACACGTATATATATGTATATCAATATAAATATATGAAAGTCAATGAAGTTTCGTAAAAGAAGGTGATCATGTACATATTTTCTTGCTGTTGTGATTATAACACCTCGTTGTAAACAATGTTCCTTGTTTTCCCTTGTGGAGCATATGCAAATAGGTTTTTTTTGCTGCCCACCCTTGAGCAGCCAACATACAGTTGTCCATGTGAGAAGCGGGGCTCTTCCAAGAGAAGACCAGCTACAGACAGTGCTCATCTGTTATGTTCGGGTTAAAATTTCATCAACATCAAAAATATATGAATTTTCATGGGAGTTATGGCCGTTATGCATAGAATATAATTTCCAAATTGCAGACAAAATTTACAATCGATAAATGTCTTAGAATAACCAGTCTCTCATCTGGGAAGGCCTTGAAATCAATGTTACCAACTGGAGACTATGTGTGTCGCAGAGATAATAAAAAGACTCAAAGGAGGTCTGCAACGAAATAATTTTACTCAATACTTTGCAAGTGAATCAGTGGAGGCAAAGATGCGTTTCATTTACTTGACAATTTATGCACTACATTGCAGAAATCACAATGTAAGTATATCTGAAAGGGTAGTCTTACACTGTTGTACTGTTGAATTACAAATAATGCTCATCTGTTATGTTTGGGTTAAAATTTCATCAACATCAAAAATATATGAATTTTCATGTGAGTTATGGCCGTTATGCATAGAATGTAATTTCCAAATTTCATAAAGATCCATTCAGTACTTTTGACGTAGTTTTGGATAAGAAAACAAATGACTAATGTGTGTGTTTGTGTCCATGTGTATGTGTGTGATGGGTGTATATATGTATAGATATCTGTATGTATGTATACATATGTATATATGTGTACATATTACATGTACATCTATATATATATATATACATCTACACATATGTATACATATACATGTATGCATATATATCTATACATATACGTGTACATATACATCTATATATATATACATATACATCGCTCTCTCTCTCTTTCTCTCTCTCTGAAAGTATCTGTCATTACAGTATCGAAATGTGATTGTTTCAGTTAGTGGAATAGTTTCATTTTTAAAGTGAAAGTATTTGACATGAGTGTTTTTGTTTCACTTTTGACACTAATACTTAAATAGTGGAGGAGATATTATGTTGCCGTGGGCTCGAACTCTGCAAGAAGTTAAAAAAAGTTTTTGACTAAAACATAACTGGAACCCTAAGTAAGGCATGTGTAAAATTTGAACGAAATTGGTTGCGTAGTTCTCAAGTTTTAGGGATATACACACACACACACACACACAGACAGACAAACAGACAGACAGACACACATTCTCATTTATATATATATATACAATAAATATATACAATAAATGTTTATATAGCACCAGGAGTGTGCTATATGAACATTTATTGTGGTTTTAGTGTCAAGCTTTATATATATATATATTTATATATATATATATATATATATATATATATATATATATATATATATATATATATATATATATATACATATAAATTTTATAAAGAATATTCAAAAGGTATATTTTATTGAAACAATTATGGACTAGAGGCAATTCAATTCTGGCTGGACCAATTCCCGGTTGAAATCCCAAACAGGATCAGTAAAGAATTCATTACTAAATCGGTTGAATTCATCTTACGAAACAACCACTTCATGTTTGACAATAGTTTCTACCGACAAAATCCGGAATTGCTATGGGCACTAAGGAAGCTCCAGTCATTGCGAACCTGACAATGGGTTACTTTGAAGTAATAATATACCAGGAATCTTTATCTACCTTTGGTAACACCCTTTCCCAATACATAAAAGAAAATTGGAAAAGATTCCTGGACAGCTGTTTCATACTCTGGAATGAAAACACAGATGAACTCTTGAAATTCAAAAGTCTATTGAACAGTGTCAACCCAAACATACAGTTCACAATGGAATACAACCAAAAGGAGCTCCCATTCTTGGATATATTAATTAAAAAAGTAAACCTAAAAATAGAAACGGACATATTTTACAAAATCACAGACGCCAAACAATATCTACTATTTGATACATGCCACCCAAGACTCAACAAAACAAACATCCCCTTCAACCTTGCAAGAAGGATATTCATAATAGTGTCAGAACAAAATAGCAGAGACTTTAGACTACAAAAACTCAAAAGCACACTAATTGACAGACACTTCCAAGTTCAACTCATCGAGGATGGAATCAGACATGCATCACAAATCGACATAGAAAACTTGAGAAAAGTTAAACACAGCAAGACACCTTCCCCGAAAATACTGACGTACTTATCCACAAACAACCCCAGAAATAAAGAAGCCTTCACCATTATCACCCAAAACATACCAATGCTGCATAAGGACCCCAAATTAAAGGAAATTTTACACACACACAAAATCATTAAAAGCTACAAACAACCAAAATCACTAAAAAAGATCCTCACAAAGGCAAAGTTATTTTCCAAAATAACAGATGCAAAAGTGCAAAAATGTGGTCGACCAAATTGCGCAACATGCCCAAACCTTCTAGAAAGATCAGAATTTCTTTTCAAAGAGTGACAAAAATTCAAAGTTAAATCTGACTTTACTTGTGCCTCAGAAAACCTTATTTATGTAATAAGATGCTCGGGCTGCAACGAAAACTACATAGGATCCACAGGATTATCGCTCAGACGCAGATGCACTCTACATCGACAGCAGATTGCATTCTCAGAATACCGAATGATGCTCTTTAGTGAACATATTGAGAAATGCGCAAAACAAATTTACCACAATTTATAATCTTTCCATTTTATGAATATGCCATTGGAACACCAACGCAAATTAGATTAAATAAGGAAACGTTCTTCATTCAAAAATGTAAACCCAAACTTAACTATTGCTAACACTTTTAAATAAGGAAATTCATCTCACTGAGAGGAAAAAATATAGAACAAAACCTAACATACTATTCCCTCTAAACTAAACTATGGTAAATTAATCAAAATCTACCACCTCCTACATTTCGATTATTTCCCTTATACCAGAAGAAATCCCTGATTACTTCCCCCTATCTAGAACTCTTTTTTTATACACGGGAGCGAAGACATGTTACGATACAAGTAGAGAAATTTGAAAAGACAACACGAAACCAAATACAATGTTTATATACCCGAACTTTTATAACATTTTCTGACATAATTTAAATATATACTTTAACCATGTAACACAAGCCTTCTGTAGTTTTTTCACGCTTGTTTATCTTTTATATATATATTTACGACGGTCTTCTTACAGTTTCTGTCTACCAAATCCACTTACAAAGCTTTGGTCTGCCCAGGGCTAAAGCAGAAGACACTTGTCCAAGTTGCCACGCAATGGGATTGAATCTGGAACGATGTGGTTGTTAAACAAACTCCCACACAGTCACTCCTTTATAAACTGTGAATTTCCCTGCCTAGAACTTTCATACATACTTACCTGGTTTCCGATGACGAAATATTCAGTGTACGGACATGCTAGCTTATCACTTGGGGCATCCCAGAAAAAGCTGAGATATCACAAATGATATCCAATTTCAATTACTATAAATGAATCGAGATACTCGTCCTGCCTTGATTTTTGTTGTCCTTTCTCTCTAATATATACCTATTAACACGGCATTCTAATACGGGTCCCTAGCTCCAGCCTCAGCCGTGAAGAACTTGGAACATAGCGGATGACCAATTATAGCACTTACTCTGCGTATCTATTCGTTTGATCACCAGTGAACTAAACCCCGCCAAATCCTTGATATATATATATATATGTATATATATATATATATATATATATATATATATATATATATATATATATATATATATATATATATATATATATATGCCTCTCCCTAGACACAACACAATTTGCTTCAATACATGAATTCACATAAATAATCTTACAAGCCAAATACAAACGAAATATATGTATGGTGTCCGAGCTAAATCTGACAATTTTTATAAAATGGAAAGGAAAGAAAAATATCCCTTCCAAATATTAAAGTATTCTCAAAAATCAAAACAATGTCCACAGGTTTATGACTGGAAGGTAATAGTTTACTGGACGTATGCGTCCTCAGCTGCAACTACGGTCGCGAGACATCATCGGAACCTGACAAATGCGTTTCTCACCGGGTACCTGGTTTTTGAACACATGTCTGATATTAGCAACCAGCTCAGCCTTGCTCCTGCAGGCAGGCAGGCAGGCAGGCAGGCAGGCAGGCAGGCAGGCAGGCAGGCAGGCAGGCAGGCAGGCTGATGTCTTTCTCAACCTGACCCACACATAGTAATTCATGGGATTGCAATAGGGGGAATTAGGAGGTCTGAAATTGGGGTTGCTGAAGCAACAATGACGTAGGCAGGCGTCTGGTTTTGCTGAAAGCGGAGACTGGCTGGTGTGAGATACATCGCTGCATGAAACGAGTTGCCTGTGGTTAGTGGCGAGTGCCAAGGACCTAGAGCAATCGAGAACTGCCGTCCTTATAGAGAATACTAGGCTCCCAGAGCCGGTGATTAATTTCCTGCGTAAGGAAAAACAAACAGTTGATAACACACGATTGGACGGTTGAAAACCGGACAATGCAACAAATTCGGATAATCACAAGGTCATGTTATCTGCTGGAAGGAAAAGGGCTTGTGGAGTCAATATCTGGGTATCTAAACCTAGATGAGTCAAAACGAAAACCTCTCTCTCTCTCTCTCTCTCTGTCACACACACACACACACACACACACACACACACACACACACGCACACACACAAACACACACACACACACACACATATAAATTTTGCTTTTGTATTTGGTTTACAAGATTCTTTATGTGGATTCGTATGTTGAAGCATATTTTATTGTATCTGGGGAGAGTCATTCTCTTTTAGTGCCTTATTACTTAACACACTCACCGGTTCGATTTCCATTCATTTACTTATTTACTTTTCTAAGCTTTTCGTTGCTTCTTGCAATTTTTTGAGGAGTCGTTTACTCTGCACGCTATGGCAGCTGCGCTCGTTTTGTTGGTTTATTTGTTTGTGCGCATGTGTGTGCGTCACTGTGCATGTGGATACACATATGTATGTATATATGTATATATGCATATGCATGTATGTGTGTGTATGCATATATATATATATATATATATATATATGTAAGCATGTGTATGCGTTTGTACGTATGAATGTATTCAGCATATCCATGTGCTTGTGTGAAGTGTGCATGTGTGTATATGGGGATGTGTTTCAGAGTTCATTTGTGTATATGTGTGTGTGTTTGTTTGTCTGCATTACCTATCTGCCTATCTATCTATTTATCTATCATTTTACTTACATATCCATTTGCATATATATATATATATATATATATATATATAGTTATCGCCAAGCCAACATGGCAGTCCCAAAATTAGGACGAAAGCTGCCGTGAATTAGCTCCAAGAAGCCATCGCCTCTAGCTAGCTATGTGACACACGAAACCTGTGTCCTTTATAACCTTCGAACAGGGGAGGTCAGCAGTGTCCCCCTGCTGGCTTGGCATCTGCAGACTAGACTAGTTTCAGGGTGTTGCCCCTTGTCAATGCAGAGTAGCCAAGCCTTAGCCAGGCGGCGCTGCTGACTATCTGCTCGAAGGTTATTTATCTAATTTCAGTGGAATCTATCCACTGGTTTTCAGAAATAGAGTTATTAATATTTCTAAGTCTCTCTAAAGGAGACTACGGCAGCGGTACTGGAAATTAATAGTTATCGCCAAGCCAACATGGCAGTCCCAAAATTAGGACGAAAGCTGCCGTGAATTAGCTCCAAGAAGCCATCGCCTCTAGCTAGCTATGTGACACACGAAACCTGTGTCCTTTATAACCTTCGAACAGGGGAGGTCAGCAGTGTCCCCCTGCTGGCTTGGCATCTGCAGACTAGACTAGTTTCAGGGTGTTGCCCCTTGTCAATGCAGAGTAGCCAAGCCTTAGCCAGGCGGCGCTGCTGACTATCTGCTCGAAGGTTATTTATCTAATTTCAGTGGAATCTATCCACTGGTTTTCAGAAATAGAGGCGATGGCTTCTTGGAGCTAATTCACGGCAGCTTTCGTCCTAATTTTGGGACTGCCATGTTGGCTTGGCGATAACTATTAATTTCCAGTACCGCTGCCGTAGTCTCCTTTAGAGAGACTTAGAAATATTAATAACTCTATTTCTGAAAACCAGTGGATAGATTCCACTGAAATTAGATAAATAACCTTCGAGCAGATAGTCAGCAGCGCCGCCTGGCTAAGGCTTGGCTACTCTGCATTGACAAGGGGCAACACCCTGAAACTAGTCTAGTCTGCAGATGCCAAGCCAGCAGGGGGACACTGCTGACCTCCCCTGTTCGAAGGTTATAAAGGACACAGGTTTCGTGTGTCACATAGCTAGCTAGAGGCGATGGCTTCTTGGAGCTAATTCACGGCAGCTTTCGTCCTAATTTTGGGACTGCCATGTTGGCTTGGCGATAACTATTAATTTCCAGTACCGCTGCCGTAGTCTCCTTTAGAGAGACTTAGAAATATTAATAACTCTATTTCTGAAAACCAGTGGATAGATTCCACTGAAATTAGATAAATAACCTTCGAGCAGATAGTCAGCAGCGCCGCCTGGCTAAGGCTTGGCTACTCTGCATTGACAAGGGGCAACACCCTGAAACTAGTCTAGTCTGAAGATGCCAAGCCAGCAGGGGGACACTGCTGACCTCCCCTGTTCGAAGGTTATAAAGGACACAGGTTTCGTGTGTCACATAGCTAGCTAGAGGCGATGGCTTCTTGGAGCTAATTCACGGCAGCTTTCGTCCTAATTTTGGGACTGCCATGTTGGCTTGGCGATAACTATTAATTTCCAGTACCGCTGCCGTAGTCTCCTTTAGAGAGACTTAGAAATATTAATAACTCTATATATATATATATATATATATATATATATATATATACATATACACAATTATATTTCCCTACTTTTAGGTCACTTTAAATAAAACCCTTAATTCAATAGCACTGTGTACAAACTCTATGCTTGGAATGACGACTTTAAATGCTATTGGCTTTTACTCATAAGATACTGGAATCTTATATGTATACCATTCTGCCTAAATAATGGAGCTACAAATGCAATATCCCTGCATATCTCACATCTATTTTCATTCCTCCACTTCACTCACTATTTCGTATCTTATCTAAATTAACTATTGCTTAACCATTCTCTCACACCGCCTCCATTGAAGGGATATAATAAATATCCTGGAAACAACTGTAAGTCCTATTTATAAATGTTCTAAAATCTTCACAGCCTTGGTTTTTTATCTCATTCTGAAAAGATTTTTTTATATATACATATAAACTTCAGATCAAATGAATTTCAGGCTCCGAGTTAAGAAAGGATAAACCAACAACAGACGGATTGTGGTTCACTGAGGCTGTTTCAGTTGAGTTTTTATTGATGAACAGAAGTATTACAGTATGCAAAAAAGAAAACAAAACATTTTCACCAGGAGAAAATAGGTAAGAACTTCTAGAATAGTTCGAACTTCTCAAGAACAAATCCATAGTGCCAGATGAGTGTGTCGACCCAAATTCGGTCAGTGAGTGTAGCCATGTGTGACCTTAATGACTCGTTGTCTATTCGATCAGTAACTTGTTAATGTATGCATAACTGGAGGATCAAATCCGTGTTTACTTTACTGAATACGTATTTGGTCGTTATACATTGTTTTGTACAAGGTTACCTTAGCACGGACCCGACCTTGGTGCTCTCATTGTTTAATTACCTGACTCTTTCGAATCTTGGAAATCTCTGTCTGTCTGTCTGTCTGTCTCTCTCTCTCTCTCTCTCTCTCTCTCTCTCTCACACACACACACACATACACACATATATACATACATACAAACACATATATATATATATATATATATATATATATATATATATATATATATATATATATATATATGTATGTGTGTGTGTGTGTGTGCGTATGTATGTGTGGATATATATATATATATATATATATATATATATATATATATATATATGTATACTAGTATATGGGTTTTAAGCAACTGACCCCGAATGGGAAGATTTGCAAACAGATCCCTGACTTGTTTTGGAGAATTTGTTGCGATTGCTTCCTCCAGAGTCATATCCCAATGATGACCATTTTCCTCGCAAAATATTTTATCTAAAAAAATCGCCGAAAACAATCGCAATAACGAAAACATGGGAGTCCAAAATTTCAGGATTGCAGATCCGGATCCGGGCTGGAAAGTTTTTAATTTACTCACAGAGTTGGCGTTTAGATTATAAAAACTCTTATCGTACAAAAAATGTGTCGCAAAAAAGGACTTGGGGGAAGTTTCTCGGATCCGTACGGTGTTACTAAGAAGCTGTGCACTAAACAGAAATGTGACACTTTATCATGCACGAAAGAAGAATTGGATGCTCATATGAAAGAGACCTACAACGATCCGCATCGTAACCAGCCACTGCCACTTCTAAATAGGCAAAAGCATCTCTTAGAATCTGATATCGAATTTCAAATTGGGGATATCAGGGAGAAAGAGGTGAATGATTTCGTGAGAAAAGCTAGAGCAAAGAGTGCCCAAGGAAGTGTATAAAGTATATAAATATTGCAATCGTCTGCGAAAGAAGCTCTTTGTCTTACTCCGATAGCTGTGGCACGAAGAGACTCTTGTAGAGGATTGGTTTCAGGTAGAAGGTATATACCTGCCGAAGGAGGCCAATGCAAAGACTATGAAACAGTTTAGGCCGATATCCTTATTGAATGTGGAAGGCAAGATCTTTATAGGAATTCTCTCGAGGAGAACAGTGACATATTTACAGAAAAATGGATATGTTGACGAATCTGTTCAAAAGGCTGGGATGCACGGATGCGTTGAACAACTGTTATTCGATTTTCAAAGCGATCCAGGATGCCAAAGAGTACAAGACAAGTTTGAACATGGTATGGCTTGACCTAGCTAATGCATATCTCTCAGTACCGCACGAATTACTGAGGAGAGCCATGGACCACTTCCACATTCCAGACAAAGTAAACAAAATAATGAGGATATATTAGGATAGTTTTGAGATGAGGTTTACAGCTGGAGATTTATACAACAGATTGGCACCAATTGGAGATTAGCATTGCAGCTGGCTGCACAATATCGCAAAGTCTGACATTTGTTAAGGGAGTGCAGAAAGAAGTTAAGTTTCGAATAGCTGAAGAAAGTATTCTAACAGTCAAAGAATAACCCATCAAGAGCTTGGGGTGAATATATACTGGAACATTGTCATATAGGAGGCGCGGAATGGAAATTATGAAACAAGCCGAGGCTGGATTATCAGCGATTGATAACTCAAAGTTACCAGGGAAATATAGAATTTAGTACTTGCAGTTCGGCTTGTATCCGCGACTTTCGTGGCCACTTTTAATATACGTGGTAGCATTGTCACGAGTTCAAATCATTGAACAAAAATGTAATGTGTTCATGAGAAAGTGGCTAGGCCTACCTCGGATATTGAACAATTCAGCTCTTTATCGAAAAAGGGACTCGCTGCAGTTCCACTGGCGCTAATAGTCGAAATATATAAACTGGGAAAGGTACGAACGGCGATGATGCTAAGAGAGTCAAAGGACATGGAAATCAGCTGTAATGCACCGGATGTGAAAACAGCCAGAAAGTGGAAAACAGAAGCAGAAACTGATGCTATTTTGTCTTCTCTTACATAGCGAGATATGGTGGATGCAATGCAAATTCATCGGAAGGGACTTGGTTTTGTCGTAGATCGGTTCAGAACGTTTGCAAGTATGATGCGGTGTGAACACAGATCTGTTGTTAGCAACAGAGTCAAAACGAGGGGCGCAGAAAGAGGAGAGCTTCCTTTGATCCGATGTATTCAACAAGGACAGATGGCGAGATGGGAGGAACATGTTGCTGAGAGAAAAATAAGTTGGGATGAGATATGGAGGTGGATTATATCTCGGCTAAGTATTCTAATTCGTTCAGCCTATGATGTTTTGCCATCACCTACAAATCTAGTAAGATGGAACGTCTCAGAGAATTATATATGCAAATGCGAAACATATTCTTTCCAGCTGTTCATTAGCATTGAACAGGTATACATACAGACACAACCTGGTCCGTAAGGTTATCTTCAATGCTATGAAGAACCAAACTGATCTCAACAACAGTGAAAAATAAACGTGTGAAAATTGAACTAGAGATGTCATCACCTTTGTGCGCTCAGTACAGCGGATCCGTTTCAAGAAGAACAGCAACAAACTTCCTGTGAGTGACGAAAAGTGGAACGGCTGTTGGGAGGTGGCTGTCAATTTACTAGGATGTCAGGGACTCTTTTCCCATCCCAGCTGCAAAAAAGGATATTAATGTGGTGGGAAAAAAGAAAGTTGTGAAGCTAGTCGAGTTAACGGTTCCTCATGAAGATAACATGGAGACTGCTCGGGCTCAAAACATTGACCGTTATGTAAACCTACTCGGGGAATGTGAAGCACTGGCTGGAAAGCGGAGCATTTTCCAATCGAAGTCGGATGTAGAGAGTTTGTTGGGCACAGTGTGAGACGAGTGTTGTTATCGTTAGGCCTAATTCATCGTAAGGTAAATATAATCATGAGCAATATCCAAACTATAGTGGAAAAGGCTAGCCACTGGAGTTGGTTGAAAGAAGACGATGAGCAATGCCTAGAAGAATATTGAACTTTAGGATTAGGGTTAGGGTTAGCAAGCGGGGCCTCATATCAGTGAGTGGGGGCCGGTGCGCATTGATGCCGTCGACAAGTAGGCCCCGAAACAGCGCGCATTCTCTACTAATGACCCCATACACTTGCTGGCTTCCACTATGCAGAGTTCTCGACTGATAGCAATGTCTGTCATCGCCACAGATGGAGGAAGCAAGTTAAGGAGTGGGGTCGACACTTTTGAGAGAGCACGTATTCTGCATGAAAAACTTAAGCGAGCGTGCTCGAAAGCGCACTGCTGGTGTAGTGAATGGGGAAAGCTTGGTTTGCAATGTTTGCAGTCGTGTGTGCTTGTCCAGATCAGGGCTCATTAGCCACCAATGGAGCCGCAAATGCAAAATATGTCAGTCCTAGAGTGCACAATTTTCCTGAAGGTCAGTAATTGTCTTCTTCGGTCACGAGTGGACGGTAATGATATATATATATATATATATAAGAATTTAAGGAATGGAGAAAACGCATGTTATAATTGCATACTTTATTCCTACATATGTTTCAAAGGAATACAACCTGTGTGATCCATAGGGATCTTTGATATTAAAATTGTAACCTTCTCATCAGGGAAAGCATGGGAATCATCTTAAACG